>NW_026877787.1:0-22344 GCF_032173495.1 Musca vetustissima | reverse complement strand
GATCAGGAATTTTCTATGGGTTGGCAAGTTACTACCCCTCAAATATAATTTTTTACGAGTATCCGAGCTAAAGGTCTGGCGTTTCATTTTTTCAAAGGCTCTCAGAGCTAAAGGCGTGGATTTTTTAAAGAATATTTTTTCAAGGACTCTCAGAGCTAAAGGCGTGGATTTTTTTAAAAAATATTTTTTCCAAGGACTCAGAGCTAAAGGCGTGGATTTTTTAAACAATATTTTTTCAAGGACTCTCAGAGCTAAAGGCGTGGATTTTTTAAACAATATTTGTTCAAGGACTCTCTGAGCTATAGGCGTGGATCTTTTAAGCAATATTTTTTCAAGGACTCTCTGAGCTATAGGCGTGGATTTTTTAAACAATATTTTTGAGGGTCTATCATGACCTTAGGCGTAGATTTTTTAAACAATATTTTTTCAAGGACTCTCTGAGCTATATGCGTGGATTTTTGAAAGGCTATCAAGCTACAGGCGTGGATTTTTGAAAGGCTATCAAGCTACAGGCGTGGATTTTTTAAACAATATTTTTTGAAAGGCTATCAAGCTATAGGCGTGGATTTTTTAAACCATATTTCTTCAAGGACTCTCTGAGCTATAGGCGTGGATTTTTTAACAATATTTTTTCAAGGACTCTCTGAGCTATAGGCGTGGATTTTTTAAACAATATTTTTTCAAAGACTCTCTGAGCTATAGGCGTGGATTTTTTAAACAATATTTTTTCACGGACTCTCAAAGCTAAAGGCATGGATTTTTTTAAGAACGTTTTTTCAAGGACTCTCAAAGCTAAAGGCGTGTATTTTTAAAAGAATGTTTTTTCAAGGACTCTCAAAGCTAAAGGCGTGGATTTTTAAACAATGTTTTTTCAAGGACTCTCAAAGCTAAAGGCGTGGATTTTTTACCAATATTTTTTCAAGGACTCTCTGAGCTATAGGCGTGGATTTTTTAAACAAAGGCTATCAAGCTACAGGCGTGGATGTTGTAGGGACTATTTTGCCAAAGGCTATCAAACTACAGGCGTGGATCTTTTAAGGACTATTTTTTCAAAGTCTATCAAGCTACAATCGTGGATCTTGTAAGGAATATTTTTTCAAAGTCTATCAAGCTACAGGCGTGGATCTTGTAAGGAATACTTTTTCAAAGTCTATCAAGCTACAGGCGTGGATCTTGTAAGGATTATTTTTTAAAGGCTATCAGAAAAACGAATATTTTTTTTTTTACAAAGGCTATCAGAATAAAGAATATTTTTCACAAAGTCTATCAGGCGTGTATTTAAAAAAAATATTTCCATAGATATTACAGTATTGATAAACTTTGGCGTTTTTGATCTGTTAAAGGAATGTTATGGTCATAGATTGAATAAAAATAAGTAGACAAACAAAGTTCCAAAACTGCTTTCAATTCTATTTTCATTCCATTTGTTAACAATTATCATCATTTTCAGGGACAAATAACCTTTCGTTTACAACAATCCGGATATGGGGCATTTGCATTAATATGATCTCCCAGTTTGCAAGGTGATTTTACCCCTTGAGTTCCGCAACTAAAAAAAAAGTTATATTCAAAATGTACCATGTATGTGTGTGTTCCAACATACCCCTTAACTAGTCCAAATCCATCGGCACGGTTGCATACTAAACGTTTACATTTACCCGGAAGCTGGCCTTCCTTACCCGGTTCAAGTACCAAACCGCCAAAGAAACATTTGCCTGGATGATCTGGATCTTTAAAGTAACCCGTAAACTCTCCAGCCATGCCACCCGAGAGCAAGCTTAACATTAAAAATATTGTGACAGCAAGGCACAATTTCATTTTTTTATTTCATGAAATCTTCTTTAGTTCCAAACAGTTGCAGATTAAAATAAAAACTAATTCCTGAATATTTTGCATCTAACATTTTGAATCTAAGTCATTTAAATTTGTTATCAGTCATCAGTTTTAGTTATCAGTTTCAAAAATATAAATAAATTGTAGTCATGTGAATAGTTTTATATAATAAATCATTAAATGAGCGTCTGCAACATCAAAAAAAAAAAAAAATAATTAATAATAATATAATGAAAACAAACATTGAATTATTGCATATTTCTTTTTCATTATTCGTAATAAAATGACGTAAATGATTATTATTTTTACAAAGGAATTTAAATTATGAATTTCTTAGAAATTAAAAAAAATCGCATTTCATAGAAAAGGTGGATTCCCAATGATCTATATCCAACTTGGCGGCTATGACTCCGGATAGTACGTCGTAAGAACTCAATCGCACAACAAAAATAGGAAATGCTACAACATGATATTTTATATGGGTTATGTGGCCAGAACTCCCTTTTGTTTTTGGCAGAGATCGGTTAATATTGAGTTTTTCAACTTTACATTCCCAGTAATAAACACCTAGATTTATATGAGGGCGACTCAGCAGTGAATGTGGTAGAGCAAACTTTGTAAAATGTTTTTGAATTATATCTACACTAGATATATGGGAGTTGTAGTAGGGTTCCCAATGTTAACAGTACACTCAACAGGACTTGTTGACCTATAATACCAAATTTATTGATGTATGTACTCGGATATGGGAGTGATACGTAAATATTTACAGGGGTCTACCTATTCTGATATGGTTTAGTATTACCATTACCGGACTAGAGAAAGGAAACATCCTGTTGATCGTTTTCAAAATTAACCATGAAGTTCCGGTAATGGTCAAGGACGATGCCTACAATTTTTGGTGATAATCTAGACTAATAAAGGAGCAAAGTGATCGACTAACTGATTGATTAAACGAAGACGCCCAGACGAAACGGTTGAAGCTAGAATCTTGTTGGGTAAGGGTCACTCTTGGTCTAAAGGTGACAGATAAGGCTGGGTTTTTGGAAACTTGAACGGTACGAAAAGTACTAAATTGTACTAAATTTGGTACAATTCGAATTTAGGTGAAACAATAGAGCTAGAATCATGAAATTTGGAGTCAGGATCACTGTTGAGGTGTAAGATTGAGATACTCCAATTGGTAAATTTGGTACAATTGGAATTGTGGTTGAACCAATTGAATGGGAATACTGATACTTATTATAGGATCCCTGTGGGGGTGTATGTTTGGGTTAAGTTGTACATTATGGAAATTCCTACTACTGTGTACTAATTTTGGTACAATTTAAATCGTGGGTGAAGCGATAGAGTTGGAATCCTGAAACTTGGGTTAAGGATCACTGTTGAGGTGTACGATTGAGATATGTAGGAAGTTTTACAAATTTGTACTAAATTTTGGTACAATTTGATTTTTGGTTGAACCAATAGAGCTAATATCATGAAATTTGGAGTCAGGGTCACTGTTGAGGTGTAAGATTGAGATATGTAGGAAGTTTTAGAAATTTGTACTAAATTTGGTATAATTTGAATTGTGGGTAAACCAATTGAATTGGAATCCTGAAACTTGGATTTACGATCACTGTGGGGGTGTATGTTTGAGTTATGTAGGGAGTTTCGGAAATTTGTACTACTGTGTACTAAATTTAATATTATTTGGATTTGGTTGAACGGATAAATCTGGAATCTTGAAATTAGGGAAATAAGCTTTTCGTTAGATTTTGTGAAAAATAACATAATATGTTAATAAATGTTTCAATTATTCCCACAATCGCTAACAAAGTAACAGGCATATGCTATATGATAAAAATGATATATATATATAAAAATGAAGATAAAATTAATGTGACAACAAAATGAACACATTTTGGTTATGTCGAATATCACCAAAGATAGTTTTCAATTATATATATATATATATATATATATTAAAAAATTTTTTTCCAATGGTTTTTTGTCTGCGGTTGCTTTTTTAGCATTGCCTTATAATTAAAATTTATCTAATTCATGATTTAAATAGGATTGCATGATGTTGGTAGCAATGGAATTTTATACTTATGTGTTCTAAGTGGTACTAAATGTGTTACAAATTAGATTTAGGTAAACCGATAGAATCCTGAAATTTCATTGTTAAAGTAGGTAGTTGTGGAAATTTATATTAATGTGTACTAACTGATACTCTATTTTGATTTATGTGAAGCTACATTTGGTTTTTTTAGATATAGAGGTAGATTTGGAAAACGTACTATAGGAGAACATATGTGCTAAATGGTTTTAAAATTTTTATAATATTTTAATAAGTTTTAAATACAGCCCACATTCGTTAACAAAGTAGCGGGTATATGCTAGTATCAAAATGAAAACTAGTCGTTATTTTTTCCTCACCATCGCAAACTACACACAATAATTTCCTCTACATATCAATTATTGACACTATCGATGCTTAATATCGAAGATACTTAGCGTTGATATCGCATTTCAAAACATTTACAATTATATATTCCATTTTTATGTTGTGATTTCACTTACGTGCAGGTTGATGCAGGTAAGAAATTTAAGATATCTGCACATTTGACTTACCTGCACAGAAATAATTGCAAGTGTTGCTTGTGCAGCTATTAAGGATCATTAACCCAGGATTAAGGCTTAATCCGGACTAAAGGTCATAGACCCCGGATTAAAGGTCATTGAACCCGGATTAAGGCTTAATCCGGATTAAGGATCATTGACCCCGGATTAAGGCTTAATCCGGATTAAGGGACATTGTCCCTTGATCAAGTCTTAATCCGGGTTAAGGGTCATTGACCCCGGATTAAGTGTCATTGACACCGGATTAAGGCTTAATCCGGATTAAAGGTCATTCACCCGGATTAAGGGTCATTGAACCGGATTAAAGGAAATTCGAATTTAGGTATACAAATACAGTAAAAACTCGCTAATCCGGATAATTGATTGCAGACCCCAATCCGGATTACCGAGATTTCCGGATTATCGAGTTTTATTAATTGGTTTAAATTTATATTAATTTGTTGATAATTCAAGTATTTTTATGTTTTTATTAAAAATGAAAATTATTCATTTCAAAAATATGAACTTTGAATATAATAGGTACCATTTTCAATTAAATTTGCAACGATTTTTTTATTAAAATAAAAAGTAACGTATCTTTACAATCCGGATTTTTGAGTCAAATAGTCCAATCAATCCGGATTATAGGATACGCAATGGGTTGTGAAATGCAGTCCGGATTACCGAATAATCCGGATTGTCGAGGTCCGGATTATCAAGTTTATACTGTAGTACTAAATGCACTAAATTTAGAACAATTTGGATTTTGGTAACGGAGAGAACTGGAAACCTAAAAATTGATATTAACTGGTACCAAATTTTGTGAAATTGGAAGTATGATGTATGGAGGTAGTCTCGTAAATGTGTACTTGTGTCTTCGAAAAGTGCTGAAAGGAACCAAATGTGGACCATGTAGGTATTTGCTAAAATATATAATTGAAATTCAGATCAATTTTGAATCTGTATAATGGATATCAGATGTATAAACTTGATAGTTTAATTCGGAATTATAATACAACAAATTATACAGTATTCACGATTTCCATATAAAATATTATTTATTTGTTTTTTTATTCACATTTCGGCATACGAAGTAGCGGGCACTTTGCTAGTCAGTTTAATAAATATGTATGTAATTTTCCGACCTGTCGATTATAATTAATTGCAGATATTCGAGCATGAGTTCAAACTGACCGCAAGCTCGAATATCTCTTATTTATTGATAATAAGTTTTGTCTGGTTTTCTAGTCGGTCTAGAGGCAACTATTGTAATCGAACTTCAAAATTGTTTACTTGGGGAAAATATTATTCAGAAAAAATATACTAGGGTAAGAAAGATGAACAGTTGACTTCTTATCGGTCAAGCGGGTGCAAATATCGTGAAATATTGCACAGTCTAGTCTATTGTTCCGCAGAAAGTTAAAGTCCTGTCTTAGTTGCATAGGATATCATATAGTCGGATCCGTCCGATTATACTGCTTCGCTCATTGGTTTTATTCGAAATGACAATTAGGCATTCTCGAGAAAAGTACATGTTTTCGGGTGAACAAAGATTTGTTTCCGTTTTTTATTATCCATGCACTACCGACAATGGTTCTGGTAAAATGTCAATGCGTTGAAATTCCTTTTCCAATATTTCACCCTGAGTAATGACGTTAATATTCGTTTCCTATGTTTTGCTAGAACTATAAAAAATACATATTATGGGCGGGACATCTATTTCAGAGATACGTCATGAACCTGTATTGAATATTTTCTGATTTTATGTATTTTTCTTACACAATTCGACATGCCATATTTATCTGTCGTTAATTCAATTTCCCCCTACAATGTTTTAATTTAAAGCACAATGCCAACCCAAATTTGTAAAAAATATCAATCTTCTATCTTTAGTCTGTGGGTATTTTTCGTCCTTATTTTATTGAACCGTAAACTAAATATCACAAGACGATGTTTTTTTTATCTTCTTAAAAATTCATAAAATGTCGCCCATTAGATTTTTGATAGGGTCCTAAGAAATCGAAAATCGTATGTTCCAATGTCCAGGGATAATGTTAACGTACACGTTTGATATTGGTATTTCGTTGAAGTGGTAAAATCTACACGGAATGGCGGAAAAATTACATAGTAACTCATAAATTAAGAACGGCTGGAACGATTTGATTCAAAATTTTGTTTCGGGACATATTCTTGGTTGAAAATATTGTCCTGGAGTGTTGCTTTACGAACTGTCCAACCTTATTACTTTTAACATATAATTTATTTGATATTGTTAAAAATTTTCGAAGGACACCAATCATTTTATGTTAATTAACTTTTGATATTATTTTCCAAAATGTTGTTACCATCCTTCCCATCTTTTTGGCCGAATATTTCATTTCGTTAATTTCAATATAAATCCCGATGTATTATTGCGTTATTTAATTGCTTCATTTTTAATTTTGCTTTGGAAATCTTGAGAACGACTAGAATCCTTGATCCATATTTTAAAAATTTAATAAACACTCTTTTAATTTATTAAATATGTATATATATTTTTAAATAATTATTACACTTATTTTCACTACGCACAAAAAATAATTTATAACATAAATGAACACAGAACACAACACATTTAATATTTAAGGACATATCTGATGTCTGTTACAGCACTCTGGATAGGGGGCATCAATATTGATGTAGTCACCAAAAGAGCAATTTGGCATGGGAGCCTTGTAATTACAACTGAAATAGATACACACAATTACAATATGTTTTTGTATAAATATTTAAATTATTATCCTACCCCTGAATCCTGCCGAAGCCATTTTTGTTATCGCACAGGAATAGCATGCATTGTCCTTTGGGTTTACCCTGTTCACCGGGCAATAAAAATAATCCTTCATGTACACAACGGCCAGGATGATCTGAAATTCAATTTCAAATAAAATTAATAATTTTATTTTGTTTTTTTTTTTTTTTTATAAAACCAACCCACCTGAATCTTTAAAGAATCCTCTGGCCTCGTCACACAATACCATAGCCACAAACAAGGAGGCCACAAGGAAGAGAACACCACAAACTGGGAATTTCATGTTTATTTGTGAATGGATGAAACGGAACTAAATTTAGAAGGCGTTGTTATTTTACTATGAGCTATGACTTTGATAAATAAAAATACGCACATATTTTATTTCGTTTATATTTATTTCAATTTCCTTTCGTAGCCAATCAAAGCAAGTTTGTGTGTGTGTGTTTTTTTTTCTGCCGATCTCAAATCACTATCTCTGTTATCGCCTCTGAATGTCTGACGTAAACGTTGAAGCGTAATTAAAATCCATCAATCATTTGAATAAATAAATGCAACATTTAATCTTACCTACTTATGATCCGTCGTTTGGGTGGTCGGGCGACTGATCCGTCTGTCGTTGTCCTCAAATGTCCCCGGCAAAGGAATTTCAAAGAAGAAGAAATCGTTTCTAAGAACCGCAAAACACTGATAATAAAATATGTTGGTACCGCTTACAAAACATAAGAGAAGTGCATTCATATCAGCCGAGCTCAGCCAAAAGGTCTTATCATATGGGCCTTTAAGAAGCCGAACAACAATATTGTGACTCTTATCGTATCTGCTCGCCGAGGTTGTTTACTTCGTTTATTAATGAACGTGATATTGGCGCCATTGATCTATGCTCTGCTGATTGTCCCTGCGTTTGTTTTCGTTTCAGATTCGGCAAAAAATGTTGTTTTTGGAAATTATTTAAATGCGTATAGGAAAATTCTATTGTGCCAACTCATCCTATTAGTCATTTAGTTTGAAATTCTCAGCTAGTTTAATCATGTTGACAAATTCCAAAAAAATAAACAATGACGAAGGGAAACCCCATTAATAGTTTGTTTTTAAAATCAATTTAGCTCATGAATTACGATGACCTTTAAGACGTGTATTCGAAACAAAATATTTTGACTCAATTGTCTGCTGTAATCGTTTCATTGATTCCATCACATTGAAAGTACAGTGTACTATAAAAGTCTTTGCATTTTTTTTGGTACTTGAATGTTGAGTATTTATACTCTTCAAAACACTTTCTTTGGCTATGTTCATATGGTTTCTTTTGAGAATATGCATAGAATCACTTTCAGAGTCGATTTATTCCTATCCGTCCGCCTGTCTGTCTATGTTAAATTTTAAACAAAGTACAGGTCGCATTTATGATTCGAATGAAATGAAATTTGGCACAGCATAAATATGTGGCCGAGGACGAAACCCAAAGGACAATTGGAGAAAACCGGTTCATATTCAAAATGTAGCTCCCATATATAGGTTTGTCAGATTCCACAATATTTGTCCTATTGAGCCAAAATTTTATACATTGAATTAAGTACTCATTGCAGTTTAAGAAGTTTTGAATTAATCGGTTAGATAGAGATATAGCTCCCAACTTCATTTTCGTACGCTTTTATGTAAATGGTGCACCAATCCTCGATTGAGATCAATTTTAAAATAGCGTTATGAAGTAAGCCTAGAATGATGAGGTGTTGAGTTGCGTAGAGTACTACTTACTTAGCAAGTTCCACAGTTAGTTCAAGTCTACTGGACGTATTGTGCGTTGATACCATCAGCTTGGTCTTGAAAGGTGGCTGTTGTCAGCGAACATATGAACATATGCTGTTTGGTGTACAGAGCGTCATTTCGGTTCACATTTGCATCTCTTATGACCTTTCCAGCAGAATTTTAAAAAGGTCACACGACAAACTGTCACCTTGTTTGAATCTTCTTTCGGTATTGAAGGGCTCCGAGAGGTCCTTTCCGACTTTGGCTGCTGACCTTGTGCCAGTTAACGTTATGCTGCGTAGCCGTATTAATTTTGCATGAATGCAGAACAGAGACTTGGCTTTAAAAACCTCTAAAGGATTGGAAAGTGTCGATGTGTTTTTCTTGGGTCGTTTCCTGGATTTAGCGCTGTGTGGAAATCTAGTCTATAGTGAATTGGCTAAGTCTGAAGCCGCATGATAAGATCTAATATTATCGTTGACCAATGGCTCCAGTCGTTCACACAGCAGGCTGGATAGCACTTTATATGCGATGGGAAGGAGACTAATTCCTCTATAGTTGGCACATATCATATTATCTCCTTTTTTGGGCACGGGACACAGGATGTTGATGTACCAATCACTGGACATGTACTCCTCTAGCCAAATTGTACTAATTATTTGGTGCATGCTTGTGATCGGCCTTAAATAGTTCAGCTGGTAATCCATCGGTACCTGCTGCTTTATGATTCTTCAGTCGATTAATTTCTATGTGTTTTTCTTGGGTCGTTTCCGGGATTTAGCGCTGTGTGGAAATCTAGTCTATAGTGAATTGGCTAAGTCTGAAGCCGCATGATAAGATCTAATATTATCGTTGACCAATGGCTCCAGTCGTTCAAACAGCACGCTGAATAGCACTTTATATGCGATGGGAAGGAGACTAATTCCTCTATAGTTGGCACATATCATATTATCTCCTTTTTTGGGCACGGGACACAGGATGTTGATCTACCAATCACTGGACATGTACTCCTCTAGCCAAATTGTACTAATAATTTGGTGCATGCTTGTGATCGGCCTTAAATAGTTCAGCTGGTAATCCATCGGTACCTGCTGCTTTATGATTCTTCAGTCGATTAATTTCTATTCTGACCTGATCAGGGCTAGGTGGTATACAATATATACCTTCATCTCTAATTGGTTCTGGGGTATATTTATCAGGTTAAATATAGATCCAATATTTAGTTTCGTCCGATTTTATGTAAATGGTGCCCTAATATTTCTTTTGATTGAATTTGCTTAAATTGGTTCGGATTTAGATATAGTTACCATATAGTGCTTTGTCCGCTTTTTATTTAAATTGTGCACTAAATTCCCAATGTTTGTCCGATTAAGACGAAATTTGCATATCATACCGCAGTGAGTCTATAATAATGTGTGCAAAGTTTCGTTGAAATCGGTTTAGATTTAGATTTACCAACATTGCTGACACCTCTTGCCTCACTTCGAGGGTAGTTTTTTCGTTTTTTCGACCAATTGAAGGCTTTTACTGATTACATCAAATAATCTGCCGACTTGTTATTCCATACAACGTTCATTCATCCAAATTATATGGAAAATTATTGTCGCCTCAGTTGGAATCTAACCGACATTTTATGGTTTATGTGGAATATAAAAAAAATTATGCAAGGGCTGTTGTGAGGTTCACTTCAGAATATAGTCGTTTATTGGAAGGAAGTCTTATCTTATGTGACCTTGAAATTGTAAACTACAACTACTTCGTTTTGTTCTTGATAAACTATTTTTTCGAAGAATTAGTTTATCGTCCCAGGGACCGGAATTTAGGACCATTATTTAACCTAAAAGAGTCCTAACCCTTATATGGATGCGTACAAAGCGTGGAGCTAAAAACAAAATTTCTTGCGAGAATAATTATTATTATTCCAGAACATCACAGCCTTCTCAGCAAAAAAAAAAAAAAAAAAAACTAAAAAGGGGGCGGGATCCCTATATAAGGCCTGTTATAAAAAATAGATCGGAAAATTTCAATGTCAAACGAGGAATGTCAGTATGAATTACAAAACACTGATCTGAAATTAAATATAGACAAATCAAAATACCTGAAAAGGGTCGGCAGTCTACCAATCAGCCAATTAAGAAAACCCCTAGAACCTAAAATAGATGGTCATACAAAGATATAAATTTAAAAATGTCTGCAATCAAATGTTGTATCAGAACTAATATTCTATTATTTGCAGCATTGCCCGACGATTTCGTGTTCATTTTCTTATATTTTCCTCGAACAAATAAAAATTTAATCTATTGAATTTATCTAAAACTTGATTGTCTCCTCATACTTTGATTTGATTCAATCTCAATCATGGACACGCTTTCGACAGAATTGCCTGTAATTCGGTATTTACTATTATCATTGGGTGTCAAATATCACTACCAAAAATTATGTATATTGACCCAAGTTTCGGGTTAGCCACCGTATAACGGTACTTATCTAAATCAGATAATAATAATACACATCTTTCTTATCTCAATTCAATAACGTCTCAGTCTGAAAAAACAGTTGCACTTTGGTGGACCATTTATATAAAATCAGACAAATGCATATATGGGAATTTTTACGGACATGAATCTGGAGTAATTTTGTACGCCGTGCAAACTGTCGACAAACTCTGGTAGTTTGGTCCTCCATTTATACAACGTCGGATGAAAATATAATATATATGGGAGCTATCTTAATCTGAACCGTTTTAAACAAAACTTCGCATATATCTATCTAAATCGAATTCAGTACGCTATACAACATTTCGACTCAATCGAATAAACTTTGGGAGTTTGGTGCAATTTCAATTGAATTCGCGCTTGGGCCAAATAAGTGAGCCAAATTTAATGTTATTCCGATCGTAAATGCGAACAGTACTTTGTTTACAAGAATACATGGACAGACGGAAGGGCATGCATAAATCGACTCAGGTAGTGATTCTATATATATATTCTCAAAAGAATATAAGAGCCATGTATCTATTCAGTTTCCTTTTGCCTGTTACAACATATGCCCAGAGACATAATACGCTGTACCACAGTATGCTGGGGAGGAGTATAAACATTTTTGCAAATTAGTTTTCTTTATTTCAATGGTCAAATATATATGTGTGCAAGATTACAAACCTTTACAAGCATTGGTATTAATTTTCCTACCAATTGAAAATCCTGAAAATTTTAAATCGAGAATTGGGTGTTCCCTTATATAGTCATATTTTCAATATTATCTCCTGCGACCCTGGAATCTCACACACACATACCCGTTAAGAGTCTGGAAAATGCCAAATAGGCTGGAAAATTCGCCTAGTACATAATATCTAAAAAGGTATAGGATCTATTACAAAACGTGGACCTTATCATCCAAGAACACCGAATGAAAATTGCAGTCCCTCATTTTAAATATCTGTTGTGAAACATGGACCAATATTGAAAATAAAATACGAATAAGTTTTCCATTAAAATTCAAAGGCAATCAACAACATACCTAAAATCAGTAAATCGGTTGTGTCATAACATCTACTTATATAGGATGTTCTTAATAATATATTTCCTTTCAAGATTCCGGAATTACTAGACATGAATAGAAAAAATTCCAAGCGTTTTAAAATCCAATGTTTTACCTAAATAAATATCCGTTTATTTCCCATATTGTCTACCGATTTAAATTCCACTTTTTTGTTCGCTTGTGTAAAAAAGAATTTAATTTCGGTGTCGAATTTAAAACTAGTTCCTCTGAGTGGCGCTATCTGCTATCACTATTTTTAGGTGTTCATGTAAATGTCGAAGTACATAACGCAAATCTTTTTACATCATTATCTTAAATTTTGAATTTTTGACAATTTCGTTTTGTCCTCGACCTAAAATACAATAAAAATTGTTACCTATGGTGACGTTTTAAAAACCTCCTTACAATAATAATATGACAAAATTATAGATTTATGTACATATTTACACCTTAAGTGGTAGAATTAGGATACAGAGGACATGCGATTTTTTACTAGCAGCGGGTAATTTTCTTCTTATTATTTTTTTAATCAGAGATAAACAATCACCAAATAATGTAAGCCAATTTAAAGAAAACAGTGGCGTAGCTATAATTATTTTAATCTTGGTATATTGCATTTAACAAAGCATCACGACGTCTATGCTTAAGTGTGCATGGGTTTGTATGCCAAATGACCTCAAGTCCGACCGACAATATCAAATAAATATCATAAGTAGAAATTTAAAATATATGACTTGACTGTGGCCAGACTGCAATAAAGTTACATGAAACATGATTTTTGTTCTGTTGTTTACGACAGAAAAAAGGAAGAACGAAATTCGCACACACACACTGGCAAACACATGCCCAAACAATGTGTGAGTGTAGAATTATGGCAACACTAAAGGTATTAGACCCTTTCGCTAAAGAAGCCATTTACACGCGATTTTTTATTAATGAAATATGAAGCCGAAATAAAAATTACAGCCCAAAAATAAAACATAAATTACATTTATAACCAAGAGAGAAAAGAAAACGCAACAAAAACAAGCAGAACAGCGGGGTATAAACAAAAGCCTCAATTTCGCCAAAAAGTAGAATTTTTGCATTTTCCTTCAAGCAAACATTTTTAAAGGTAACCGAAAAAGAAATCATTCTTGTCATCAGTGTTGTCGTTTTCATCGTTGGCTCTGCTTATGAATCAACACGCGATAAGCTAGGAAATTTCACATACGTTAGCTTTCTTCATACTCACTCGTACACAGCCAGCTGATAAGCAATGAACTTTACCTCGAATATGAAAGCATATATTTAGGAGCGAATTTAAGTGAAAGCATCCATTTTAACGCAAACTCACCACCGCACAACACCATTTACAAATAGCTAAGAGAATGTAATTGAAGAGTAACATCGAAGCGAATTCATGTAGAGAATTACACACTCGCTACCACTCTCATTCTAAGCAACACGGTTTTTTCTTATTTAATGTCAGCGGCGAATTGTTTGACCAAATTTCGCCTAATTCTTCTACAAGCCGTGTAAAAGACCTGACCTAGTTTAATTTGTCCAATATATATACATATATACATTCATATAGATATGGGTGTACGTATATGTACATTCAATACATATGCATACATATCGAGTACACAAAAGGCACTTAGACAAATATATATGTATGTATGTATGTAGGTATGTCCATATGTGTGTGTGTTTGAACGTTGGTTTATGTGTATAGCTTTGGTTGCATATAGCTTTTGGGTGAAATTTTGTTTTTTTCCGGGTTTCCATCATGTGTGGATGCAATAATACCAACAACAGCAACAACAACGACTATAACAGCATGGGCAATGAATCTATTAGTTTGGGTTTCCTATGCACTCGAATTCACTTGAATTTAAAGTTTTCGGTATATATGTCCTACCTGAAGCCATTTGTTTCAGCAACAAAACCTACAAACTTCGTATGGTTTATAACTTTGCCGGAACGTAAAGAAAATTGGTTTGGGGGGCAGTGGTTTTTTGGGATATATTCCAGTAAATGCTGAACTATACGGTATTCAGAGATTATAATGCCAATTAATTAGATATAATGAAATTACGTAGAAAGTGTTTCCAGGTTGAATGGTCAGGTGGAGCTTTTGGAAATTCATATATACCAAGTAACGGCTCTGATGGGCTGTAACATGGCAAAGCCCATGCTTATCTTGGTCCCTCTTTCATCTCAATTGTGAACACTGGCCTCACCGCGGTGTCACCTTGGGTAGCTACTGACTGACAAGTGATAAGTGCCGCGAGTTCACCAATAAGAACTATAAAAAAGGGTTGAGGCGTCAGGTTAGTTGCTCACACTCGGAAACCCGTCTTACTATGAAAAAGCAACGAAAAAACCAAACCCCCCTAAAGCTAACGACCCATACTGCGACGGCAGTCAAAGATGAGCTGACCAAAGACATATTTTACGAGCGCATAAAACAGCATATGACAGACGCCCTGGGCATGACTTAAAAATTCTGATCTTAATGCAAAAATCGAAAGGGAAAATATTTTTGGCCCACCGCCAGAAAATTCAGCCTCAATGAAAAAACATTATACAATGGCATGAGGTTGACTGAAGCAGAAAATACATGGTAGTTAGCAGCACCAGATTCAAGCATCTCGATATACACAAGACCACCGATCAAACAACGAGAAATTAAATTGATCATATTGTGATAGACAGGATTCACACATCCACTGTTACAGACGTTCGATCGATCCGAGGAAAGAATATCGGTTCGGACCATTATCTTGTAACAGACAACGTTCACAATCGTGGTGCGATCTAACACCACACGGAAACTCGACGTCGCTCAACTTACCCACTTGCTAGTCAAAAACATTCATTGTCCCGATAATTATACAGAAGTAGAGTAACTTCTGGTAATGTGGACCATGCGTCAAATGTGGACCACCCCCCATATCTAATTAGTGAAAACAAACATCAAACTTGGGTTTTAATAAATAATTGCAATGTTGAAAATTTAGTAGGTGAAAATGTA
The DNA here is from genome assembly GCF_032173495.1 of Musca vetustissima. Taxonomy (NCBI): domain Eukaryota; kingdom Metazoa; phylum Arthropoda; class Insecta; order Diptera; family Muscidae; genus Musca; species Musca vetustissima. The sequence continues at coordinate 6,811 of NW_026877787.1, read as the reverse complement.
GCTCTGATTGCAAAAGTGTGATTTGAAAATTTTTTAGCACAATAGTCGAACGATTTTGTAAAATAGTCGAACATTTTGTTTTTCTCGAATATAAAGAGATTATGTGGTTTTCTTGTTTTCTTTAACAAAAATACACGTTTATCTGTAATTACTTTCGGTTATTTTTAAATTTTTACTCATTTTTGAAGCCGATAATTATTTTTAAATAAAAATATTCAATGTCGGGTAATGTGGACCACTATAAAAAAGTGGGACATTTTCATGAGGAGGAGTTCGAAACAAGGGCGCATTTAATCTGCGAGGAGGTATTCAATCCTCTGAAAACTCGATATCCGAAATTATAGGTGCCTCGGTTGGATAATGAAGCAAGGACCTTCAAAATACCGCAAATGGGGTGGTACCCTTAAATGGGGGCAATTCCAAAACATGGACCCATATATTTTTGCATTCATTGTTACCCAAGAGTGCAATAAATTGAAATTTATCACAATTAATCCACAACCTACCATTAACTTACTGATCCTCATTACCCACACATACTGGTCCCATTACCCGCCAAGTTATTTTTATATGCAGTTTAGAGTTTTTTGAAATATAATGCAATAACATTTTTATGGACAAATATATATAATTTTTGACCTGGAATATAATTAGCCAACAAATCTTCCATGCTGTGAAAACAATTTGTTTTTATTTTTTACCGTTGTTACGCCCACAATATCAAAAAAAGAAAATGGTGGTCCACATTACCCGAAGTTACTCTACAATGACAATGAATTGGCCACTCCCAACAAACTTCAGCAAAAGCAACACCCAAAGACCACCATGAAGAAAACAATAATACGATCGGGAGTGTCGTAATGCTACTGACGTGAGATACGCAGCGTATAGGATAACGTTGCTTACAGTAGCAACACGCAATGCGATGGAGAATAATCGGGAGAACAGAAGAGAGGTGGAAGGTATTTAAAAAACATTAACGTAAGATTGAGAAAATCGAGATGTACAGGAGTCAGAATGAAGTTCGGAAATTTTACCATATATATTTCGTCCGATTTTATGTAAATGGAGCACCAAATGTAAATGTAAATGGAGCATACCGTACTGAATTAAGTTTGGAGTGAAAATCGGTTCAGATTTAGATCCCATATATATTTTCGTCCGATTTTATGTAAATGGTGCACTAAAGTCCCTATATAAACTTGAATTTGCACGAAATTTGGCATAACGTACGTTTCGGGAATAACGGTTCATTTCCATTTCGATATAGCTTCCAAATATACATATATTTCTCCGATTTTAGATAATGGTGCATCAAAATCCTAATGTTTGTCCGATTGACTGAATTACATTACTGCCTTTTGTTGAAATTGGCGCAGATGCAGCCGTAGCTTCCATATGTATTTTGCTCGGGTATCTGATTGAGATTAAATTTTTAACAGTGCAACGTACCGAATAGCCTGTATCAATTTTGCTGTAAATGGTTTTCCATAAATGCCCGAATGAAATTAAATTCAGCATAGGTTGCAGAAGGGCATGACTATGTTCCTTCGAAGGAACATTGACAGGCAATTGTAATTATACATATGTACAATATACCCAAAATGGTGAAGGGTATCATATAGTCGGCCCAGTCCGACTTTACTAATGTCATTACTGGTTTTATTATAAAATTTTATTCTGGGCTCTCTGAGGTTAAAAACCTTACTCACATAAAAAATATTCAATGTTTTGACATAGACCACAAAAAAAGGACACAGACGTATTTTAGATATTTGATTTGGCTAGGCAAATCATAACGTGTTTATTACCCAAACGTTGTACGAACTCATGTTTGTTGATTATGGCATTATCGAAACACTTGTGTTGTTGTAAAAATCTTTTTTCACCAACGATTGTTATTATCCTCGTCAATTAATTTTCGGGAAGAAGATCACCCACCCAATTTGATAATTTAAAACCTTTAACCATTGCATTTTAGGAAATTTATAAACGTTTCCAATATATTTGTTCTTGGTATCTAAATTGACAAGTCATATTTCATTCTTGCTTTCTTGACAGACTGGCAAAAACAATCAAAACATTGTTGCAACTTCAATTGTTATTTCCTATCAAACTTAAAATATCTGTAATTGAAGTTATTTCAACCAAAATTTCCAACGAACTGCATTACACACCAAAAACAACAACAAACGACAACAACTACAACAACAAATTAAACAATCTTTCATAATACTTTAATAGTTTGGTGTTTTGTTTACCTTCCAGGAATTTACGAATAGTAAAAATTGTTGGCTCATATTCAATTGGAACTCACACCTCGAAACTCACTGCCAAATTTGCTCAACTTGTCTTCTTCGTCATTATTTTTTCTGTTTTTGGGGAAATAGGAAACGAGGGTCTAGAACTCTCTTCTTTCTTATGAAAAACTAAAAATTGTTAACGACACCTTCTCAATTGTTTGGAAATGAAGAAAAAGTTGAATTGAATTTTTAAGTAACATTCGACAAAAGGTACTTTGTTCATAAATTGTTGCCATATTTAAGGGGAGGGGTGGACGGACGTATGGATGGCTGGATGGCTGGGTAGCATTTGTTGCCTTCATGTTGCAGTGTTTTACACAATATAACAGCTAGTAGTAGCTGTTGTTGTTGTTTTTGGTGTAGTAAAGGACTTTTAGCCACACTTACTTGCCAATAACAATAACATTGTTAACAAGTATTTTGCCAATGTACTTTCATTGGCTTACACATTCGAAATTGTAGAACGTAACCGTGTGGTTGCCAGCCCCCCCTCTCCAACACTTCTGGTTATTTGTACCCCCCTGGTTCGATATTGTATGTACATTCGATTTGAAATGTTTTCCACAACGAAAAACCACAACAACAAGTGAACATTTCTTGGAAAACTTTTTGTTTTTTGTTCTTCGAACGGTGTATAGAGCAAGAGAACAAGAGAGAGGGAGAGTGTGTGCGGTGCGGTATGTATGAGCAACATTTTCGGTGTACATTTAAGTCAAACAGGAAATTGAAAAATGAAATTACCACTAATGTGGTTTAAGTGTAAACTTTTCCATTGTTCTTTTCTTGTTAATTCGTTTGATATTTATTTTTATTGAAATTCAATAAAAACAAAATTGTGAATGTTGAGCCACACACAATAGTGCATGTACGTACATGATGAATGTGTCGTCCATTGTAAATTATGTTGACCAGAAAAAAATCAAATAAAATAAAAAGAAAAAAACTTCTTCATTAACTATGTATTTAATGACTTGGAATTAACAAACAACTTATTATGGACGGGAGTTTTTCAATTGGAATTCAATGAATTCTTAATAATACATATGTGCATGTTTTTCTTTGATGAAATACAATTATTCTTGCGAAATAAAAGAGAGCAAAAAACCAGTAAGGGAAGATCAAAACTCGGACGGGGCCGACTATATGATACCATTCATCACTATGGGTATATTAAAAACAAGAAGAGGAAGTCCGCCTAACTTTGTGTCTTAAAATCGGACAATTTTCAGGAAAATTTACACATATCAATCGAGACTCAATTAAGAACGCTATGTCAAATTTCTTGCAAAAATAAAATTAAATCGGGCGAAAATATATGGGAGCTATATCTAAATTTGAACCGATTTTCTCGAATCCTAACAAACATCACTCTAGACTTTATTCAGTACGCTATGCCAAATTTCGTTCAAATCGGATATATAGGGTCTTTGCTGCGCCATTTACATAAAATCGGATGAAAATATATATGGGAGCTATAACAAAATCTGAACCAATTTTCAGGAAACTTAACACGCATTATTCTAGACTTTATTCAGTACGCTATGTCAAATTACATTCAAATCGAAGGATATATAGGGACTTTGCTGCACCATTTACATAAAATCGGAGAAAAATATATATGGGAGCTATATCTAAATCTGAACCGATTTTCAGGAAACTTAACACCCATTATTCAAGACTTTATTCAGTACGCTATGTCAAATTACATTCAAATCGAAGGATATATAGGGACTTTGCTGCACTATTTACCTTAAATCGGACGAAAATATATATGGGAGCTATATCTAAATCTGAACCGATTTTCATGAAACTTAACACACATAATTGTAGACCTAATACATTTCGATATGCCAAATTTCGTGCAAATCGAAAGATATATAAGGACTTTGGTACACCATTTACCTTAAATCGGACGAAAATATATATGGGAGCTTTATCTAAATCTGAACCGATTTTTCCCATTTTAATAGTGTTCGTCCTTGGGACATAGACATAATACCCTGTACCACAGTGTGGTGAAGGGTATACAAGGGTATAGCTTTTAATAAACCAGTAAGGAAAGTAGTGATGTCGGACTGAACCGACTATGGGATACCCTTCACCACTTTGGGTATATTCTACATATGTATCCTAACAGACGTTACGTGTTTGTTATATATCTATATCTGAACCGATTTCAGGGAAACTTTCCAGAGACTAATTTATTCTACTTCAGTACTTTGTGTCAATCGGCCTAGCTAAGGATCTTTTCATTCTAGACTTATACCAAAATTCGTGCAAATCGAAAGATAAATAGGGACTTTGGTGCACCAATTACATAAAATCGGTCAAAAATATATATGGGAGCTACATGTAAATCTGAACCGATTTTAACGAAACTTAGCACACGTCATTCTAGACTTAATTCCCTACGCTATGACAAATTTCGTGCAACTCGAAAGATATATAGGGACATTGGTAGACAATTTACCATAAATCGGACGAAGATATATACGGGAGCTATATCTAAATCTGAACCGATTTTCACGAAACTTTGCACTAATCATTCTAGACTTAATTCATTACGTTATGCCAAATTTCGTGCAAATCGAAACATATATAGGGACATTGGTACACCATTTACCTTAAATTCTACATTCTACACTTAAGGGGACCCGCCCCATTCTCGGTTTCAAAACAATTTGATTTTGTAATTGGATTTAATTTGAACCTACACTAATTTAAGAATGTCCCTATAAATTTTCAAGCGAAAATCTCAAAAATTTTTGAAGATATAGCCGATTTATCCCTTAATTCAATACGCTGTGCCAAATTTCGTGCATATCGAAAGATATATAGGGACTTTGTTACCCCATTTACATTAAATCGGACGAAATATATATATATATATATATATATGCGAGCTATATCTAAATCTGAACCGATTTTTCCCAATTTCAATAGGGATCGTCCTTGGGCCAAACAAACGAGCTGTGCCAAATTTCATCCAATTCGGATCATAAATGCGACCTGTACTATGTTTACAATTTAACATGGACAGACGGACATGCATATTCTCAAAAGGAACCATGGGTCTATCTCGCTTATTTTTGCCTGTTACAAACATATGCACAAAGACATAATACCCCGTACCACATTGTGGTGAAGGGTATAGAAAATTGTTACGAAATGTTCTCTTAGTATAATTCTATGTCTTACCATTCATTCACTGTGGTATAATATTTAGAATTAATTTCCAAAAATATTTATGGATATCAATCTCTTTGAAATCGTTAAGCAACATACTACGTTTCAGATTTCAATTATAATTTCATATTTAAAACCATTTTAGTACTAATTTCAAACATATACTAATAGATAGCATTGTATATGTAGTAGTTAAATCTATTTACCACTTTTCATATTGCTATTTTTATCGGCTCCATTGTACATTTTTCAGATGTATTTTTGTATAGTTTTTATTGCTACAAATATTTATAATTTTTTAGTAGATTTTAGAACTAATTTCCAAAATATCTCTGTCCATCGTTATATTTATAATAGCAAGTTTCAGATATCTATCCCTAACTGTTCCATTATAATATAATATTTAGTTCTTTTTAGCACATTTAGTACTAATTTTCAAAATTCTGCCACACATTCCCCGACCAATATGCCGAGTTTCAAGTGTCTAACTCTAGCAGTTTCGTCTGGACATTGATCATTCAGTCAATTATGATGCAAATCCATTTTGTATATAAATAACTAACGGCAATATAATTGGCAACCTGTTTATAATATGAAAACAAAAGTCGTGAGATACTTATGTATCTGTATACTATTATACTATTTGTGTATTATTATGTGTAAATTAAAAAAAGTCCACGTCTTTGGTGAACACATGTTCATGTCTTTGAATATTCGTTGAAATTGAAAGCACCTGACCCCTCTATTTCCTATATGAGCCATGATCGGTGATAATAAAAACACCATCATTAATTCTTTAGAACTTTAGTTTTGATCTAACTATCAAAGAAGGCACACATACATAACCGGTCACTATGAAGGTAATCCCATTTTTTATAATATCAACAATTTACTTATTTTTTTTTTTTTTTGTTATAAGGTACACTATATATTCGCCATATTTCTCTTCGCCATAATTAGCTGTGTCGTTTCCAGACCTTATAGCGATATACGGTAAATAATAAATAAAATTGTCTATGGTGTATAATAAAATATAAATTATTAACTAGTAATGGGAATGTAACTACACCGGTGGATGACCCTGTCTTTTTGGATAAACCTGCCACCTTGGGTGGCCCTGTTAATATAACTACAACCAGTTATGAGGAATCATCGGATGAAACTGCCTCTTCGGAAGATTCAGCATCATTGGATGAAATGGTCTCATCGGAAGAAATGGTCTCTTCGGAAGATCCAGCATCATCGGATGAAATGATCTCTTCAGAAGACTCAGCATCAAGGGAAAAAATTGTCTGTCCGAGCGGTGAATTTTCAGCTTTGGT
>NW_026877786.1:0-22442 GCF_032173495.1 Musca vetustissima | reverse complement strand
CGTTTTGCCAAATTTCGTGCAAATCAAAAGCTATATAGGGACTTTGGGGCACCATTTACATGAAACCGGACGAAACTATATATGGGAGCTATATCTAAATCTGGACCGATTTCCACGAAACTTGGCAGACATCATTCTAGACCTAAATGATTAGGCTGTACCAAATTTCGTGCAAATCGAAAGATAAATCAGGGACCGTTTACATTAAATCGGTTAAATATATATATGGGAGCTATATCTAAATCTGAACCGATTTTTCTCAATTTCAATAGGGTTCGTCCTTGGACCGAATAAGTGACCTATGCCAAATTTCATCCAATTCGGATCATAAATGCGACCTGTACTTTGTTTACAATTTAACATGGACAGACAGACTGACGGACGGATGGACGGACATGCATAAATCGACTTAGAAAGTGATTCTATGCATATTCTCAAAAGGAACCATGTGTCTATCTCGTTTCCTTTTGCCTGTTACAAACATATGCACAAAGTCATAATACCCTGTACCACAGTGTGGTGAAGGGTATAATTAAGGTATATTATAAATCGATATTAATTTAAGGTATACAAATCGGAACCTTAACTAGTAAGGAAAGTAGTAAAGTCGGACGGGGCCGACTATATGATACCCTTCACCACTATGGGTATATTAAACAGCATTATTAACATGAAATTGGATGAAATAAAATATGTGATATTTATCTAAATGTGAATCGGACTAGATCTATCCATTAATATGTCATTCGTTTGGGACAAATATCTATAGGTCATCCGTTGGGCTATGGCTGTACGTCTAGAAAACGTAACTACGTTATTCTAGGCTCAATTGTGTACGTTGTGCAAAATTTAATGAAAATCTGACAAACATGATGAGTTTGATGTATAATTTACTATATTTATTTACCCAAATTTACCTTAAATCGGACGAAACTATATATGGGAGCTATATCTAAATCTGAACAGATTTTCTCGAATCTTGGCACACATCATTCTGGACGTAATTCAGTACTCTGTGCCAAATTTCATGCAAATCGAAAGATATAGAGGGACTTTGGTGCCCCATTTACCTTAAATCGGACGAAAATATATATGGGAGCTATATCTAAATCTCAACCGATTTTTCCCAATTTCAATAGGGTTCGTCCTTGGGCCAAATGAGTGACTTGTGCCAAATTTTATCCAAATCGGATTATAAATGCGACCTGTACTTTGTTTACAATTTAACATCTACAGACGGACAGACTGACGGACGGACATGCATAAATGGAGCAAGAAAAATGTATACTAACGCATCAATTAAGAACGGCTGGATCGATTTGACTCAAAATTGTTTTCAGTTGTCGGTAATTACAGTGGGAAGGTTTTTATGAAAGAAAATTTTGAGAAAATTCCGCGAAAATCGTGCAAAAATTATTTTAAAGAAACGGCTGGACCGATTTGACTTAAATTTTATGTTAGTAGTCTGTAATTGAAGTAGAAAGGTTTTAATGAGAGAACATTTTGAGAAAAATCCGCGAAAATGTTGCAAAATATATTTTGAAAGATATTAGCATTTCCACACTTTTTATATCGAACCTTTATGGTTTCATCTCTTCGTAGTTATTTTTGGACATATTTTGTGCGAAAATCTTTAAGTAATTGTCATTTATGGAAAATTCTCTAAATATATATTTATTTTCTACAAACAATTGGATTTTCATTGCCTTGAAAATACTATTGTATATGAAAATAAATTTATATTTTCTTTAGAGTTAAATTTTATAAGAAACCGAAGAGAAAGAGTAAGATTTATCGCTATCATTATTTGCTCACGTTTTCCATAAAATCAAGATTTATTATTTTGAATATATGAGTTATGTTATGTGAAGCATTTTGCATGGTATGCATAGGTTGTGATTTTTTTCTCAAATAAAACACAGTAAAACATGGTAAAGTAAAGATTAAGCGGTTCCATTATGTGGAGCCTATACCAAAAACTATACCGGCAATTATGAGTGAAGTTTCTTACCCTATGGGGAATACCGAATTAAAGGCAATTAAATGGATATTTTATTACTACTTTCCAAGAACTTAAAATCGGATAAGGATGCTTAAAAACACACAATACTGTAACAAATTGTTTTGAACTTATAAATACAACACATATCCCATGTGATATCTAGGCCACTGACCGAAACTTGATCATGTCCTTAATAGAAAACAACACCAGGAATATTTTTGAGAAAATTGCCAATACATAGACATACGTTTTTATGTTTTAGTAAAAACGAAAACGTCTATCAATATATTCAATATTGTTCAATGATGTTAGTAATTCGCTATATACGATTACAAATACATGGAGGCAATTCCGCATTACAAGCTGTTTGTGTCTAACTTATAGTTGCCTTTATGGTTCCTCAAATATATTTTTAAAGATGTGAAAAATATTTACATGGTGTATTGACTGGAACGATTTCACTTACGTTTTCGTTTGGCTGTTTGTAATTGCATTGGGAAGGGTTTTACGAAGAAAATTTTGAGAAAAACTTCAAAAGTCGGGAAATTGTAATAATCGAACGTTGTGATAGTTACATCGTTTATAACTCAAGAACGTCTGCACCGAATTGGCGATTCAAAGGACTTATAAATCGTATGTGGTCACAATAGGAAAATTTACAAACTAATTGTGAGATTACGCTAAAACAAATATATTAATTAATATGGACAATTCCCCAATTTTTGTATCGAGCTTTAATGTTTAAATAAATTGTTGTTTTTTAAAACATATGGTTTTTTAAGTATAGGGATTCAACATTGGTCAAACTTTTCCCCCTTAACTGTCAAAAACTATATATAGAATATAGAGCAAACATATACAAATCTATAACTGTAATCTGAAAACTAATTAAGAATTTGTTTAAAAATGAAATATACCTATAACTAAGGCAAAACAACGTTTGCCGGGCCATATAACTTGAATAGGTAATACAACATCTTACAAACTATTTCCGGGTTTCTGTTATCAAATCGATTTAGAATGGATAGTTTTACGATACTTTAATGTAATGCAAAAAATTATGTATGTAGGTCTATATCAAAACTTGGACTCAGGGACCCCATTTTGTATTTCTATATTTGCTTTGACATTAAAAACATATATGCAAAATTTTGGCAGCCTATGTCGAGTAGTTCGGCAGTTAATGAGTTTATACCCAATTTTTGGGTAAATACTCGAAATAGGGGTACCTTTGTATGGGGGCTACCAGTAAACGTGGACCTACATACATAAATTTTTGCACGGAAATTTGGTACCCAAAAAGAACACTCTGTGCCTAATTACAGCCAATTTGGTTGTAAAATATGTCTAATAGACAAAAAATACCGTAAATCGGGAGTTACGGTTATATAGGGACTATATAAGAACTTGGACTCAGGGACCGCATTTTGGATTTCTATATTTGATTTGGCATTAGAAACATATATGCAAAATTTTGGCCGCCTATGTCTAGTGGTTCGGCAGTTAATGAGTTTATATCCAATTTTTGGGTAAATACTCGAAATAGGGGTACCTTTGTATGGGGGCTACCAGTAAACGTAGACCTACATATATACATAAATTTTTGCATGGACATTTGGTACCCAAAAAGAACACTCTGTGCCAAATTACAGCCAATTTGGTGCGATAATGTGTCTAATATACAAAAAATACCTTAAATCGGGAGATACGGTTATATGGGGGCTATATCAAAACTTGGACCCAGGGACCCCATTTTGGATTTCTATATTTGCTTTGACATTAAAAACACATATGCAAAATTTGGGGGTTATATCAAAACTTGGACCCAGGGACCCCATTTTGGAAAACTCGGGTATTTACACAAGTATTTACCTACGCCTTCTAAATCGATTTGATAACAGAAACCCGGAAATAGGGTGTAAGATGTTGTATTACCTATTCAATATAGTAAATACCCAAATAAATATCCACAAATGGGTATTTACCCAATTTACCGGGTATTAACCTTTTGGGCATTTACCCACTGCCCATCTCTATTGATTCACTGCCAATAGGACGAGATGGGATCTAAACTTATTTATCAAATGTCACCATATTCTATACATAATGTGAAAAATAATGTAAAAGTTCTGTTGTTATCCAGCTCTATTATGAAGAATGATATAGATATTATAGACTATACTATCTATATCGTAAACTATAAACACGCATATTTGAAATTTCTGGATAATTCTCATTACAGGCATAGAGGTGCGCATGACTTATGTCGTTATTTATACGCCAGAATTCACAAGTTAAAAAATTCGTATGTGATGCGTTCTTAATGCAGCAAGGAATGTGTATTTATGTTTGCTGTGCGAAATGGTAATTGGTAATTTACCCGATTGAGTGACATATTTTGCTACCATCATTATTTTTCAACATGCCTTTGCCTAAAATCGGGCGAATCTATATATTGGAGCTATATCTAAATATGAACCTATTTTCACGAAACTTAGCACACGTCACGTAAGACTTAATTAAGTACGCTATGCCAAAGTTCGTGCAATTTGAAAGATTTTTGGGGACTTTTGTGTACCATGTAATTAAAATCGGGCGAAACTATATGTTGTAGCTATATTTAAATCTGCACCGATTTTCACGAAACTTTGCACACATCATTCCAGACCTAAGTCAGTAGGCAGTACAAAATTTCCTGTAAATCTAAAGATATATAGGGACTTTTTTGCACCATTTACATTAAATCGGACGAACATATAAATGGGAGCTATATCTTAATCTGAACCGATTTTTCCCAATTTCATTAGGGTTCGTCCTTGGGCCAAATTAATGAGCTGTGCCAAATTTCATCCAATTCGAATCCTAAATGCGACCTGTACTTTGTTAACAATTTAACATCAACAGACGGACGGACGGACATGCATAAATCGACTCAGAAAGTGATTCTATGCATATTCTCAAAAGGATTCTTTTTGTATGTTACAAACATATGCACAAAGACATAATATCCTGTACCACAGTGTGGTGAAGAGTATAATGAATGGGTTTTCACTTTGCGAGTTTCAAATTTTACGTGGAATCTATATTTGACTCGAACTGAAAATGAAGCTAAAGCAAAGCATATGGCAAATATCATAGATTTTTAGTCAGTAATGATTTTTTGTCTCTTTTTCAGTGAATTCAATTTTACCGTTGCTGTGTGGGTCAAAGTAAGCGGCATCATTCGCCAAGTTACCAATTTTTGAGGGCTATCATTAAACCGTAAAGTATTTGTTCAGTGGATGAATGAGAATTATAGAAACTATATAGACGATGTGATAATTGAGTTGGAAATGTACAGGAAATGAAAAACGACAATTATGATAATTCAAGAAGTGTATACAACAGAAGAGAGCGAGGGCAAAACCATGTGAATTATCTCTTAGCATTTTCATGATTACTTTAGTTTCTCTTCACACAAAATTAACATACTGCAAATGGTTGTAGTAGTAATGAAAAGAAAAAACAGTCTTTTGCATTCTATGTTGCAAACAAAGTAATTGATATTCTCTCATCTACATATATTAGAATGCAATTTAATAAGAGCAAAATGTGAACGGAAATGTAATGAAATAAGGTAGAGATTTATATGCAGCTATGTTCTAGACAGACTTTTTTGTAGAGAAGCTCGAAATCTGCAATGGAAGACAACTTTCTTGAAGAAACATATTCGAAACTTTATAAGACTTTACCCCATATGGTCCTCAATTAACAATCAGAGTTCTCAAGATATAGACAAGTTACTATTTATTTTGTTGTTACGTCGTTTGTCTTAAAACAAGCAGGTAACAAACAGATGAAACACTTTTTACACATTTCTCTGATAAATTTCTGTTCAAAAATAGTTGGCCTCAAAACCCTTAATTTTAAATTAGCGAAATATAAGTCATTATACTAGACACTGATAGGCATATCAATTAGAAATTTGTGCAATTTCTCAGCGCAAATTTTACAGCTATAATCCATGCTCTTATGGACAGTAAAATCGCAAACAATATTCTTCGACTTAACAAAATTTAAAACATTTTTGTATGACCAATAAAGCTACTATCAGTCATTTGTAGTAGTCTATACTAATAAAAGAGTAAAGTGATTGACTGACTGATTTAACGATTCATCAACGCCCAGACGAAACGGCTGAAGCTAGAATCTTGAAATTTTGGGTGATGGTCATCCTTGTTCTAAAGGTGACAGATGAAGCTGGGTTTTTGGAAATTCGTACTAGAGCGGTACGAAAAGGACTAAATGTGATACCATTTGTATTTGGCGAACCGGTGGAGCTAGAACTCTGAAATTTGGTTTGGTGGTCGTTGATGGAGTGTAGGATAGATGTACCAAAGGGTTTTTGGAAATTCGAACTATAACTATCCGAAAAGTACGAAATTGTACTAAATTTTGTACAATTCGGTCGCATGTGAACGGATATCGTCAAAAACTTGAAATTTGGAGCGTGAATTAAAGTTGAGATGTAGGGTCCAGGGATGCAAAAGTTGGTACAATTGTACTAATTTTAGCACTATTTGGAAGTCAAAAATACAATAGCACCCCAATGACATATTTAGCACTTTTTCTAAATTGTATCAAACTATTCTCACTTAAAAGTATTATAAGTGCTTAAACATACAATATGGAATGAATCGCCATCCACCGCTGTCGTTACGAATGGATGAATTTGTCATAGTTTAAACGTAGTGTCCTATGCCGATTCAAAATTCAATATTCCCGATCAGATTGATAAATTCAGTGAAGATATTAATATTAATTATTATTTCTGTAACTGTTCTATGAGAGAGATGATTTTTCAATATTTCAGGAATCATTCGGTACAGATATTCATGTTGTTTTTAATCACTCAACAATTCGATGGCTTTCACGTCAAGAAGTTGTTGGAACAATTTTGGCTCAGTGGGAATCACTTTCGAAGCTGATTCCCAAAAGTTAAGGCTCTATTATATTATTTCAGAATTTTCAAACCCTTTTTATATCCTCCACCATAGTGTGGAGGATATATTAAATTTGTCATTCCATTTGTAACTCATCGAAATTTTCAATAAGTGTTGATCAGGGTAAAATTCTAAGACGATCTAGCCATGTCCGTCCGTCCGTCTGTTGTAATCACGCTATCTTCTTAAGGAATTGAGATAGATCGTCAAAATTTTGCATAGAGTCTGCAGGAAGGTCAAGTTCGAAGATGGGCTATATCGGTCCACGTTTAGGCATAGCCCCCATAAAAGGGTACAGCCCAATTTGGTACACTGGGTTCTTTTTGGGTACCAAATGTCGGCACTTAAAATTATAAATATCGGTCCACTTTTTCGGGTAGCCCCAATATAAGGGCATCGCCAATTTCGGTATTTTGGGGTTTTTGAGCGCCTTTTCAACCGAATTCGCTGAAATTTGGTTTTTTGTATTCGTCACCTATTAGGGGTAGTCCCCATATAAACCCCTTTTTTATATTAATATAGTTATCCGATTTGTTCCGCGTTTTGGGTCGGTTTCTAAGACTTTGTTGTAAATTGAAATTTGAAATTTGTATTTCATGTATGTCGGTAGGATTCAGGCATCTTCTCCATAAAATGATAATTCCTGAAGGGAAGAATTGAGATACATACATAACTAAAATATTGGGTTTCAATAATATATGTATAACCCCAAATATTCGCTAATTCCTACACTATGTAATCTAAATTGCAGTAGTTTGAGGATTGTATATTCCATGCGTTATTAGTATAAGTCCACTCTTTGGGGTTTTCATTACAAATTGCTGAAATTTGTATTTGGTGTACACAATTGTTTACATAAACCGGTTTGTAGAATTATCGGTATAGGTTCACTTTTTGGTATGTTCCCTATATTTTCATTTCAAGTATCTGTCAGTATATTTATGGAGGTGTTTTTAAGTTTTCATTTTATTTATGTATATATAAAAATGAATTCTTAATGTGTGTTTTTATTAATTGTTAATAACAATAAGAATTTTATTAAAAATATATAAAAAGTACAATCGGACTGAAAAAAGTACACTTTTTATTGAAAGCCAGTACATTTGAATAATTTCATTTCGCATCCCTGGTAGGGTCCACTTAAGGAGATGGTTTTGAATGCGCCTACTCATATATGCGAAAAGTTCTATATGGTACCATATTTGGTACAAATTTAATCTATACTAATCTATACTAATAAAAGAGTAAAATGATTGACAGACTGACTGTTTTAACGATTCATCAACGCCCAGACGAAACGGCTGAAGCTAGAATCTTGAAATTTTAGGTGAGTGTCACTCTTGGTCCAAAAGTTACAGATAAGGATGGGTTTTTGGAAATTCGGACTAGACCCGTACGAAAAGTACTGAAAATACTAAATATGGTATCATTTTTATTTGGCGAACCAGTAGAGCTAGAAATCTGAAATTTGGATTGAGGGTCACTGATGGAGTGTGCGGAAAAGTACTGAAATATACTAAATTTGGTACAATTTCGTAGCATGTGAATGGATTGAGCTAAAAACTTGAAATTTGGAATGCAAATTATGATTGAGAATTAGGGTCGATATGAGGAGAGTTTGGAAAGCGTGTACTCATGTGCACGAAAAGTACCATATGGCACTATATTTGGTACAAATTCGATTTAGAGGTACAAATCGAGCTGGAATCCTGGAATTTGAAATTAAAATTACCGTCGGAGTGTAGGATTGGGATATGAACGTAGTTTTGGAAATTTGTTACTTATGTGTACGAAAAGTACTAAATCGTACTATAATCGGTACAGTTTGGATTTGGGTGATCCTATAGAGCGGGAACAATGAAATTTGGAGTCAGGATCACTGTAGGGGTGTGGGATTGGGGTCAGGATTCAGTTTACGAAAATAATACTTATGGGTACTAAATGGTACTAAATTTGGTACAATTTGAATTTTAGGTGAACCAATAGAGCTAGAATCATGAAATTTGGAGCCAGGATCACTGTTGAGGTGTAAGATTGAGATATGTTGGAAGTTTTAGAAATTTGTACTAATGTGTACTAAATTTGGTTCAATTTGAATTGTATGTGAACCGATAGAGTTGGAATCCTGAAACTTGGATTTGGGATCACTGTGGGGGTGTGGAGTTGGGGTATGTAGAAAGTTTTAAAAATGTGTACTAAGTGTACTAAATTTGGTACAATTTTAAATGTGGGTGAAGCGATAGAGTTGGAATCCTGAAATTTTGATTTAGGATCACTCTGGAGGTGTAGGATTGGGGTATGTAGGATGGTTTGGAAATTGGTACTACTATGTACTAAATTTAGTACGATTTGATTTTTTTTGGTGAACCGAAAGAGTTGGAATATTAAAATGTTGATTTATGAACACTGTGGAGGTGTAGGATTGGGGTATGTAAGAAGATTTGGAAATTGGTACTAAATTTAGTACAATTTGAATTGTGGGTGAACTGATAGAGTCGGCATCCTAAAGCTTGAATTTAGTATCATTGTGGGGGAGTAGAATTGGGGAATGTAAGAAGTTTTGGAAATTGGTACTACTGTGTACTAAATTTGGTACAATTTGAATTTTGGGTAAACCGATAGAGTTGGAATCCTCAAACTTAGATTTAGGATCACTGTGGAGGTGTAGAATTGGGGTACGTAGAAAGTTTTTGGAAATTCGTACTACTGTGTACTAAATTTGGTACAATTTGAATTGTGAATGAAACGATATAGTTGGAATCCTGAAACTTGTAATTAGGATCACTATGGGGGTGTAGGTTTGTAGTAGGAAGGAAGAAGAAATTCGTACTACTGTGTACAAAATTTGGTACAATTTAAATTGTGGGGTGAAACGATAGAGTTGGGATCCTTGGATTTAGGATCAGTGTGGGGGGTAGGATTCGGGTATATAGAATGTTTTGGAAATTGGTTCTACTGTGTACTAAATTTTGTACAATTTGAATTGTCAGTGAACTGATAGAGTTTGAATCCTGAAAAATGGATTTAGGATCACTGTGGGGGTGTTGGTTTGGATTGAGTTGGAAGTTTTTGAAATTCGTACTACTGTGTACTAAATTTGGTACAATTTGAATTGTGGGTGAACAGGTAGAGTTTGAATCCTGAAACTTAGATTTAGGATCACTGTGGGATGTTGGTTTGGGTTAAGTAGAAAATTTTGGAAATTCGTACTACTGTGTACTAAATTTGGTACAATTTGGATTGTGGGTCAACCGATAAAGTTGGAATCCTGAAACTTCGATTTAGGATCACTGTGGGGGTGTAGGATTGGGGTATGTAGTAATTTTTGGAAATTTGTATAACTATGTACTAATTTTGGTAGAATATGAATTATGGGTGCACCAATAGTGGGTGGGTGAATTTTGGCACTGCTGTGTATAGTTTGGTATAATTTGAATCGTGGGTGGACCGATAGAATTTGAATCCTGATACCATTTAGTACAAAGTCATGAAATTTTGTACAAAAAACATTCGCTAACGAAGTTCTGGGCATATGCTAGATTAAATAAATCTCAAACCTCTTCATGTCTATAGACAAGTCTGTACCATGGTGCGTATGAAAGATATCACAACGTATACACATTAGCTTCTATAAAGTTAGTAAATTAAATAAGATATATTTAATTAACAATATGTTTTCAACCACAAAGCGTATTATGCAAACTCAATTTTGAAAATTAGGAATAGATTATTTAAATTGGAAACTGTTTACAAATTTCCAATTAAGTTTACACTAAATCGTTAACCAAATCTCTCTGTCATTTAATTCTTTATTGCATTCACCTTAACCTTAATAACCAAAATCGTCTGCCATAAGTCTCCAGCCACAAATTAAGAATGATAACAACACCAAACAAGCTAAAAATATATAAACCTACTTACAAAGTACTCAATATTTTAAATATTTTCTTGCCAACATAACCAAGCAGACAAAAAAACAAAACGAGGCTATATCTTACTTACCATAATCTCAAATAATTGCCCACTCAACATAGAGTAAAACCAACTTAACCTTGCCGCAGACACACAAAAGTCCAGCGAGAACAAAAACACCTACACAAATCTTGAAAATTGTATATTTTGTACAAAAGTTGAAGCCATAGGAGGAATGGAAGGAGGTTGCAACAGCAAAACCCGTATTCAAATGCCAAATACAACAGAACAATAATACAACACACAAATCCCCTTCCTTATTCATTCGTTCGAAGACTATGGCAGAAGCAGACAATAAGAACAAGAGTTATACATCTTACAATTGCAGCTCAAGGTTGTCAAGCAGCAAACTGGATAACAAAAGAAAATGTTACGGGTCCAGGGCCAGGCATTAAATTTGGAATGAAAGATTATTCATAGAAATTAGGTTTCTTTCAACGAGAGTGATTTTTTCTTTTGAAGTTTCGTTTCTTTATGTATCTACATTTAAGGTAAAACAAAGCAAGCGGTACACAAAAGAATTATGAACAACAAGCGAAAAAACTCCGGAATACAAAAAAGGTTGTAAATGAATTAAACACTTCTCTTGATTTGCAAGTTTTGTTCTGGCTTTTGTTTTGAATTCAACATCAATATTTTTGTTAGTTGTTCATGTTCCATTTTCATTAATAAAAAATATTTTCAAAAACATTTCACAATTTTGATTTGCATAGTGAACGAAAATTGAAAAAAAAAATCCAGGATTAAATGTTAGATATATGTTTTAAAGACATTAGAGTAATTTATACATAATTTCGTTTGGTAATATGTTTTGTTTGGAAAATGGAGAATAGTAGTCCTTCAAGAAATAATGAATGTACCTTCGCATTGTAGAGGATTAAAAGCCATTAATTATCATATCTAATATGAGAAAATATAATAGCCCACAATGGCCAATGAAATATATTATTGAGTTTTGGTTTTTATGCCTTTTTAGGGCGAAGATCATTCATGTAAATGTTTTTTATTAATTTCTCTTTCGAGATGAGCTACATGATCGGAGAAAAATCTGCTCTGAAAAGGAATATTTTCATATTTTCATTACAATAATGACATACACACACCTAAAAATTAATTTAAAATATCTACATAATCTAAACACCATGATGAATCAAATGATATCAAAATCACACAAATCCGTGTAGCGGTTTGTAAATCGCAGCGACTACAAAACAAGATATTGAGGAAAAATATTTGTTTTTGGTTCGAAAAAATAATGTCATCATATTTATTTTTTTAATTGTATACAAGAAATTTCAGAAAAAAATGTTGGGGTTATTCTGCTATTTTACCCGAATTTCGCCGAAAAGTTGACATACATAAAAATAATCACGTTTTGTGCATAAGTATACGCCAAATTGCGTGTAAATCGCGTAATTCTCAAAATCATTTGATGCGCATGTGGTTTCCAGGAAGTACTAAAGTGTATCTTCCAATCCATATATATTTTGCGAAATTTCATTTGACGGCTAAGATGTGCCGCACGTTACATTGAGGTACCCAAAAAATCGTAAAACGCGAATAATTTCCGAAAACTACATATGCCATTAACGCGCATCCGATTTCGGTGTGCACCCTAAAAAAATACATCGATCTATACCGATTTCAATGTGGTCCATTAAGAACCATGGATGTGCCAGCTCACACTATTTTTGAGATAAATTGGGTACATCTCTCTTTCGGCTGAAGTTTTTAAAGTTCTCTTTTCGAAAAAGATCAAAATCCGTATGAGGTCATTTATTGAAGCGGAAATGATCCCCAGAAAACGCAAATAAATCCGCGATATTTTCAAAAACATATTTTGCCAAAATTTCGTGTTTTTGGAAGGCCAGTTCCCGCCGTTCTAGTAGATGGATTTTCACGAAGAAGATTTTATATCATCCGAAACGTAAAAAACTTTATTGATTGCGGGTACCCATATCATTCAGTTGACAGATCTAAAAATTTGGCCCGAAAAATAGGTTTTTTTAGAAATTTGATCGCACAAAATGTCCACTTTCGGATGAGTATTACTCTGAAGCTGTGCATAATATATACACAAAGTATATTTCAAATTAAGCAGTTTCGCGCCTACAATAATCTTATAATCGATTTTTAGAAATTCATGTTCGCGTATTAAAGCTAGAAGTAAAATTAAAAAAACACTCAAAATCGAGCTTCAAAATGTCAGCATCATTTAAAGGTAGATGCAGTTAACATTTTGAAAAATGATACATAAGTGGGGTAGTCCCCATTTTGTTGGCTTCTAGTTTTACTTTGACACGAAGACCGTGAAATGAGTGGCTTACTCACAAATCGATAGAGAACATAAAAAAACTGGTTCGCCTCAACCTGTTTTTACACATTTTTATACCCTTCACCACACAGTGGTACAGGGTATTATGTCTTTGTGCATATGTTTGTAACAGGCAAAAATAATCGAGATAGACCCATGTTTCCTTTTGAGAATATACATAGAATCACTTTCTAAGTCGATTTATGCATGTCCGTCCGTCTGTCCGTCTGTCTGTCTGTTCATGTTAAATTGTAAACAAAGTACAGGTCGCATTTATGATCCGAATTGGATGAAATTTGGCATAGGTCACTTATTCGGCCCAAGGACGAACCCTATTGAAATTGGGAAAAATCGGTTCAGATTTAGATATAGCTCCCATATATATATTTAACCGATTTAATGTAAACGGTCCCTATATATCTTTCGATTTGCACGAAATTTGGTACAGCCTAATCATTTAGCTCTAGAATGATGTCTGCCAAGTTTCGTAAAAATCGGTCCAGATTTAGATATAGCTCCCATATATAGTTTCGTCCGATTTCATGTAAATGGTGCACCAAAGTCCCTATATAACCTTCGATTTGCACGAAATTAGGCATAGCGTACTTAATTGAGCCTAAAATGATGTCTGAAAAGTTTCATGAAAATCGGTCCTGATTTAGATATATCTCCCATATATAGTTTCGTCCGATTTCACGTAAATGGTGCCCGAAAGTCCCTATATATCTTTCGATATGCACGAAATTTGGTACAGCCTACTCACTTAGGTCTAGAATGATGTCTGCCAAGTTCGAGAAAATCGGTCTAGATTTAGATATAGCTCCCATATATAGTTTCGTCCGATTTCATGTAGATGGTGCCACAAAGTCCCTATATATGTTTTGATTTGCACGAAATTCGGCATAACGTACTGAATTAAGCCTGGAGTGATGTCTGCCAAGTTTCGAGAAAATTGGTCCAGATTTAGATATAGCTCCCATATATAGTTCCGTCCGATTTCATGTAAATGGTGCCCCAAAGTCCCTATATATCCTTCGATTTGCACGAAATTTGGCATAACGTACTTAATTGAGTCTAGAATGATGTCTGCGAAGTTTCATGAAAATCGGTCCTGATTTAGATATATCTCCCATATATAGTTTCGTCCGATTTCATGTAAATGGTGCGCGATCTTTCGATTTGCGCGAAATTTGGTACAGCCTAACCATTTAGGTCTAGAATGTTGTCTGCCAAGTTTCGTGAAAATCGTTCCAGATTTAGATAGATATAGCCCTTTTTATTATAGATTGATTTTAAGTAATTGACGCACCATATATATTTTCGCCCGATTTCAAGTAAATTGGGCATCAAACTCCTCATGTTAGTCAGATTGACATCAAAGTTTGCACATCGTACAAAATTGAGCATAAAATTCTATAGTTGCGTTTTCTAGAAGTACAGACATAGCCCAACGGATGACCTATTTATATTTGTTTGAAGTCGATTTACATACTTTATGGATATATAGCATTTCCACATTAAATGAAACCTTTTACAAATTAAATGAACCCTTTTCCAAATTAAATGAAACCTTTTCCAAATTAAATGAAACCTTTTCCAAATTAAATGAAACCTTTTCCAAATTAAATGAAACCTTTTCCACTTGAAATGAAACCTTTTCCAATTGAAATGAAACCTTTTACAAATAGAATGAAACTTTTTCCAAATTAAATGAAACCTTTATTCTTATCTAAGGAAATATAATATTTGCACTAATTTTAAACCAATATTTGAAAATTAAATCAAAGAATATTAACAAATATAGTTGTATGGCTATGTAATTAACATAAATATTCTTTAATTCGGTGTGATTTCATTTAATATCTTTACTACATAAAACTAAAAAAATAGTAATACAAACTGGGGCATTTCTTGACATTTTAATAAATAAATATTTAAGAACAAGAATTGAATACCCGGTCCTAAATGCGAAATACATATTTGACTTAATAAATTGTTGATGATAAGGTAACTGTTTATCTTAATGAAGGGGTTCCTGACTTGCAGCTTGTGGGATTTTCAAAACCATATCCTTGTCTTGAACGGGCTTGGGTTCTTCGTATGTGAAGATTAAATCCACACTCATCAATGAATATACATTTTTCTCCTTGTTGGGGTATCAATTTTGTAAAGTCTTGAGCATATTTTTGTCTCAAGCCTAATGTTCTGGAGTCATTCTTTCGTTCTATTTCAATAGAGGCCATCTTAAACGTAATTTTTAATTTCCGTAATCCATATTCTATGCAGATTGTGGAAATATTTATATCATTTTCTCTCAACAGTTTAGTTTTTATGGCTTTGAGGGTAATTCCAGGTTGACTTTCTATATAGAACTCGATCAGACTTAAAACTTGTGGTGTCAACAACTTAGTTCTAGGGGAGAACCATTTCCGAGGCAGCAAATTTAACCTGCATAAACATAAATTCCGAAAAAAAAACATTTATAAGAAGATACAAACAAAATTGTGGAACATTGAAGGAAAATAAGCGTGGAGGAAATAGAACTAAGTTGTTGACACCACAAGTTTTAAGTCTGATCGAGTTCTATATAGAAAGTCAACCTGGAATTACCCATGGAATTAAACTAAACTGTTGAGAGAAAATGATATAAATATTTCCACAAGCTGCATAGAATATGGATTACGGAAATTAAAAATTACGTTTAAGATGGCCTCTATTGAAATAGAACGAAAGAATGACTCCAGAACATTAGGCTTGAGACAAAAATATGCTCAAGACTTTACAAAATGGATACCCCAACAAGGAGAAAAATTAATATTCATTGATGAGTGTGGATTTAATCTTCACATACGAAGAACCCAAGCCCGTTCAAGACAAGGAACAAGAGCACACATTGTGTTGCCTACGGTCAGAGGTCGTAATGTCACTATAATTGCAGCAATAAACAACGCGGGAGTTGTACATCACACAATCGTTTCTAATTCCAGTGTCAATGCAGACAGATTTAAATTATTTATAGATTTTTTTTTTTTTTTTGAGAAAATCAATCCAGAGTTGGAAAATAACGCTCGAATACACAAGCGATATGACATAAAAAAGTTGATCAAATCCAAAAGATGCAACCTTTAATTCTAACCGCCAATGCTAAATCAAATCGAAAATGCATTTTCAAAAATAAAATTATGTGCAAGAGCTGAGCTGTGTGACGTTTCAATGGAACATAACATTGTTGATGTAATCGAGCGAAGTATTCAAAAGCTTACTCGGCAAGATTGTTCTAACTACGTTATGGATATGGTTTTGAAAATCCCACAAGCTGCAAGTCAGGAACCCCTTCATTAAGATAAACAGTTACCTTATCATCAACAATTTATTAAGTCAAATATGTATTTCGCATTTAGGACCGGGTATTCAATTCTTGTTCTTAAATATTTATTTATTAAAATGTCAAGAAATGCCCCAGTTTGTATTACTATTTTTTTAGTTTTATGTAGTAAAGATATTAAATGAAATCACACCGAATTAAAGAATATTTATGTTAATTACATAGCCATACAACTATATTTGTTAATATTCTTTGATTTAATTTTCAAATATTGGTTTAAAATTAGTGCAAATATTATATTTCCTTAGATAAGAATAAAGGTTTCATTTAATTTGGAAAAAGTTTCATTCTATTTGTAAAAGGTTTCATTTCAATTGGAAAAGGTTTCATTCTATTTGTAAAAGGTTTCATTTCAAGTGGAAAAGGTTTCATTTTATTTGGAAAAGGTTTCATTTAATTTGGAAAAGGTTTCATTTAATTTGGAAAAGGTTTCATTTAATTTGGAAAAGGGTTCATTTAATTTGTAAAAGGTTTCATTTAATGTGGAAATGCTATATCTAGGTAGATTCACATTTAGATAAATATCACATATTTTATTTCATCCAATTTCATGTTAATAGTCCTGTTTAATATACCCATAGTGGTGAAGGGTGTCATATAGTCGGCCTCGTCCGACTTTACTACTTTCCTTACTGGTTTTACCTTAAAGTAGACACAGCTTCCACCAAAATAAAGTTTGGAGGTCAATATCATGAACAGTTTGCAACGACAGATCAATTAACCCAAAACTATTCACTTTTTTCATATACTTAAGTAGTTCCCGAGTTATAAAGGGGTGAACCTCCGCTTCAGCTATGTTAAAAAATTGGCAATATTGCCCATATATAAATGAATTGCAGTTCGTTAGTCTCGCTAAAACTCGAGAACGGCTGAACTGATTTTTTTATCTTAGTCTTGAAATGTTCGTGGAGCTCCAGGGAAGGTTTAGAAGGAGTCGAAAACCGCGAAAAATTTGCAAAATCTAATATGAAGCATACTTACATTTCCGCGAATGTAGTATCGAGCTATTTTGATTGCACCATGTTGTACTTTTATTTGGAGATATTTTGGTCAAAAATTGGTAGCGTATCATTCCTTTAAGCCTTCATTTGTCAATTATTGAAAATTTTCATTGTGTGAGTATTGACAGTATTTTTTGTTTTTGTGAGAATACAAAAGTGATTGAGAAGAATATCATTGAATGCTTACTCGATCATTGTATGTAAACGTTTTCCATAGAATGCACGTACATTTTAGGACAAATGCAACGATGGAAATTTAGATGACATTTTGAATTAAGTTTGTGCCCATTCATAGAATTTTGATTCTAAGATCCATGCCCTAGAGTTTTTTGCTTGAATAAAATAAGAATAGTTCCATAGGAACATATTCTTCCTTAAAGTACCTAAAAATGTTGCTATGCCACGAACATAATATCAAGTGGTACCATTATATGGTGGTTATACGCCTAACAGGTGGCCAATATTTTTAAACAAAACCTCGCATATATCCGATACCATCGGTAAACCAGCAAATGCATAATAAGCATAATATCTAAGGTGAAGGATATACCAAAACTTTCCTCAAAAACATAGAGCGTCATGATGTTAACAATACGGTTTAGAAATAGCTTAATATATATATATATATATATATATGGGAGCTACATCAAAATCTGAACCGATTTCACGAAACTAAACGCACACCATTCTTGACTTAATTCAGTACACTATGCCGAATTTCGTGCAAATGGAAACAAAGTCCCTATAGGTGTACCATTTACATTAAATCGACGAAAATATATATGGGAGCTTTATCTAAATCTGAACCGATTTTCACGGAACTTACCACACATCATTCTAGACTTAATTCAGAACGCTATGCAAAATTTCGTGCAAATCCGAGTATGTATAGGAACTTTGGTACACAATTTACATTAAATCGGACGAAAATCTATATGGGAGCTATATCTAAGACTCAACCTATTTTCAGGAAACTGTACACACATCATTGTATGCTTTACTTCGTAAGCTATGCCAAATTTCGTGCAAATCAAACTTAACACACATCATTCTAGGCTTTATTCAGTACGCTGTGTCACATTGCGTCCAAAATGAAACATATATAGGGACTTTGGTGCACTATTTACATTAAATCGGACGAAAATATATATGGCAGCTATATCTAAATCTGAACCGATTTTCACGAAACTTAACACACATCATTCTACACCTAATTCAGTACGATATACCAAATTTCGTGCAAATCGAAAGATATATAGGGACTTTGGTAACCATTTACCTTAAATCGGGCGAAACTATATATGAGAGCTATATCTAAATCTGAACCGATTTTCAGGAAATTTAACACACATCATTCTATACCTAATTCAGTACGCTATGTCCAATTTCGTGCAAATCGAGAGTTATATAGGAACTTTGGTGCACCATTTACATTAAATCCGACGATTATATATATGGGAGATATATCTAAATCTGAACCGATTTTCACGAAACATAGCACACATCATTCTAGACCTAATTCATTACGCTGTGCCAAATTTCGTGCAAATCGAAAGATATTAAGGGACTTTGGTGCACCATTTACTTTAAATCGGTCGATAATATGTATAGGAGCTATATCTAAATCTAAACCGATTTTCACGGAACTTAGCACACATCATTCTACCCCTAATTCAGTACGTTATGCCAATTTTCGTGCAAATCGAAAGATATATAGGGACTTTGGTGCACCATTTACATTGAACCGGACGAAAATATATATGGGAGCTATATCTAAATCTGAACCGATTTTTCCCAATTTCAATAGGGTTCGTTCTTGGGCCAAATAAGTGACTTTTGCCAATTTTTATCCAATTCGGATCATAAATGCGACCTGTTCTTTGTTTACAATTTAACATGCACAGACAGACGGACGGACATGCATAAATCGACTTAGAAAGTGATTCTATGCATATTCTCAAAAGGAACCATGTGTCTATATCGTTTATTTTTGCCTGTTACAAACATATGCACAAAGACATAATACCCTGTACCACAGTGTGGTGAAGGGTATAAATAGAAGACTGTAAAGCTGAACAAAGTAAACCCGGCATAGGTCTCCAAGGAAAGGGGATGACACAAAAACATGACGATGAATCCCATATTCGATTTTTCGAGATCGACTTTCGATTTTCTTCATAAATTCTTGATTTATTATCACAAAGCCCAGAAATTACGCATTCCACAACTTTTAAAAGTTGAAAATCTAAAGTTTGCAAATTCGAAAGATAAAAAAGTCGAGTTTTTAGTAAAAGGCAACAATCAAAAAGTATAAAAATCAACTTTTTGGTCGAGATCAAAAATCGAAATCAACTACTCATTTGACTATCAAGAAGGCCAAAGAAGCAATGCACCAGAAAATGAATCGTATCGGAAGTATATGCAGATATAAATTCTATTTGATGAAGGGCAACAGAGTGAGACTAAATAGCCTAAAAAGAAAACACAATGCAGTTGAAGCTGTCTAAAATATATATTTTTTTAATTTTGTTTTTTGCTAAATAAAAAAAAACAACTATTTATTAGTGGGGAATGTATGGCATTGTCCGCCTAGGGGTAAGGGAGGGAAGACAGTTCCCTTAGTTGTTTTGTTGGGATATTCTCCCCAGAAGCTATTTATAGCTTCTTTACAAAAAACCTTTCAAACCCAAATGTCTCCTGTGACAATTCGAAGTTCTTACGACCCCAATGAGATGTTCGTTACGTTGGCGCCTGACTTCGTGGTCAACAAGGCATTTGTAGACAACTACAATACATTTCCCACTGCTATGTGTCGTCACTTTTGTGACGAATGCACATAACGTTCTTGTTGGTATTGCGAGTTAAAGCAATAAACCAAACAGTATGACCGTGCCTGCTTCTACAATTTCAGTAGTGTTGGCGGGTTATTTGGGATACCTTTTGTATTTTTGCAAAATAGTTTGGTTTGCGACAATACTTATATGCTCTATAGTCTCATAAAGTATTGTTACGAATATAACTTTAGATTTAAGTTAATTTAGATGAATTCCGTTAATTTAAGAATTTTAATTGTAACGTAAATTTCTACTACGCAGTTTATTCGAATAACTTCACAACAACAACTACTGTATAGTTTTTTTCTACATCCTTCCATTTCCTCTTTCATTTTCTATTTTGTTATTGACGTACAATTCTTGTTAAACGTCATCATTGATGATCGCTTAATTCCTCTTTCTTTGTTACTCCCTCGCCTGTATATGTGTTGTTGTTATTGTTCACTCAATGTAAGTTTGTATGTGTTTGTTGCATTGGTAGATTGTTCGTAATCTAGGTGTTACCAGATCGTCTAGAAACTTCTGTAGCGACAGGCAAGGCTCATATAAATAGGGGAAATGGAAAGGAAGTTAGTCAGTTGTGAATCAGATCGCGAATTGAAACCGTCAAGTAACGTAAACTGTAAAGTAAAGTGCAAAGTAAAGTTGTGTCAATAAAATCATTGTAGTACTCGTAATCAGAAAGAACCCGCGTTTTATTTAGTACGAACTGTACTGGGAAATAAAACAACGTCTACACGGGATTAAGTAAAATCCAAGAACGTAACAGTATGTTACTTCACTAATTATTGAATTGATGCCATAATTTAACAAGTTCATAATATAAAACCAGTAAGGAAAGTAGTAAAGTCGGACGGGCCGACTATAAGACGTCCTCACAGACGTCGGAATTTTGAACCAGTGACATGAAATTAAACATGTCATTCTGCAACCTGTACTAATTATGTAAATAAATTTGAAGCAAAATATCGAAATCTAAACCGATTTCATCGCAACATTTGTCACATGTTACGTTACACTTATTTCATTACGTTTTGTGCATTCGGCTACATTTTGAGTTCTTCATTTACTTATGAATCCAAATTTCGTGCAAATTGTAATGCTCGGCTCTCATACTTTTGATAAGCAACGTACAATGTAAATAAGGACTCAGATGGTACGAGTATTCGATATTTTGTTGCTATAGGTAAGATGTTATTACCAGAAAGTTTTGCCAAAGAAGGACTGCGGGAGCCTTTATAATGCTAACTTCAGTCGGTGTGGGGTTCGTGTCCTCCTTCGATCAAAACTGCAGACCTACAGAATTTATTATAGACTCCCTATTATTTTGGAATTAAAAGTTATCAAGAAAATAAGTAAAGGATGTCCCACAACTTGTGATCTGTAGCGGATTAATGAATATTCAATTTTCCCATTACTTTTATATCTCAGATGGAATGAGATACTTACCTCACAACCCTCCCTATCCATGGTTCAGATCGGGCAAATTTTTATACTGAACCCCATAATTACACTATCCTAGTATGTTCCTACCACCTTACGAAAACACTTTTAGATTTTCTTAGTAATCCATATTTAATCAATTTAAAATTCAAGACATGACAAAATTATGATTTTTGTGAAAATATATAAAATAAGTGCTTATTAGGTATAATTAATAATTTTAGTATAGTTAAATTTAATATTATGAAGAAAAATCGATTTAACTTTTATCATTTCAACAAAATAATTATTATAAGTATTATATGAAATACAAGAAAAAAATATTATTTAAGGACCACCCTAATGTATCAAAATGAAGACAAAATTTACGCAAAGCAAATACAATAATTTTGGTTTCTTTTGTGTTCATTCATCCAACAGAAGATTATAACAATGAATGGGAATAGTAATAATGTAAAACAAAAACAAATCACTCATTGATAATTTGCACTCACCAATTACTGTTGCGT
>NW_026877785.1:0-22631 GCF_032173495.1 Musca vetustissima | reverse complement strand
GCCTATAATGGCCCTTGAAAAAATGTTCTTTAAAAAATCAACGCCTATAATGGCCCTTGAAAAAATGTTCTTTAAAAAATCCACGCCTATAATGTCCCTTGAAAAAATGTTCTTTAAAAAATCCACGCCTATAATGGCCCTTGAAAAAATGTTCTTTAAAAAATCCACGCCTATAATGGCCCTTGAAAAAATGTTCTTTAAAAAATCCACGCCTATAATGGCCCTTGAAAAAATGTTCTTTAAAAAATCCACGCCTATAATGGCCCTTGAAAAAATGTTCTTTAAAAAATCCACGCCTATAATGGCCCTTGAAAAAATGTTCTTTAAAAAATCCACGCCTATAATGGCCCTTGAAAAAATGTTCTTTAAAAAATCCACGCCTATAATGGCCCTTGAAAAAATGTTCTTTAAAAAATCCACGCCTATAATGGCCCTTGAAAAAATGTTCTTTAAAAAATCCACGCCTATAATGGCCCTTGAAAAAATGTTCTTTAAAAAATCCACGCCTATAATGGCCCTTGAAAAAATGTTCTTTAAAAAATCCACGCCTATAATGGCCCTTGAAAAAATGTTCAAAATCCACGCCTATAATGGCCCTTGAAAAAATGTTCTTTAAAAAATCCACGCCTATAATGGCCCTTGAAAACATATTCGTTAAAAAATCCAGGCCTATATTGTGTATTTGGAAAAATATTCTTTAAATAATCCACGCCTATATTGGGCATTTATTTGAAAAATTATTCTTTAAATAATCCACGCCTATAATGTGACCACAACAGATCCATAAGAAGAATAATAATAAAAACAACAATGCAACACCCAAAACCTACAAACATATGGTGTATGCATAAATACCAGACACTCACACAAATGCATATATCGAATACATAAAGGATCATAAACATAAAATGCTTTCAATGCCATTGTAATTGTCCATTGCCATTGATGCCTTATAAATAATGATAAACAAATTAATTTTTGCTAAATGTGTGATACGGGTACAATGTGATGATGTTCGTTGTTCTATTGTTCTTTATATTCACACAATGCTTTTGCTGATATCATTGTTGGGCTTTTATGTGTATGCGTTCGAACATGCGTGGTTTCGTTGATCGCTGTGTGAAATTTAATTTATTTAAACATAATGTAAAAAATGTCCACATTTTAATAGATATTGGTTCTCATGAAATAATACAGGATAGTTTTCCAGGAAAAAATAATACAATGCGTATTAAAAAAATATTTTTGGAACCCATAAAAATAAGCTTTTTACAACCCCCAAACATCCCTTCTATTTTTCAGTTAATAACACTGTGCAGCACTAAAATCTTGAACCAATCGAGACCTTTCTCTCTTAAGCAATATTTTTCCTCTTAATTAGATCTAAAAATTTTCTTTTTAGATAAAATCAATAAAACAACACCATCATACTGAAAATAGCACAACTGCAAGAAAATTAAAATTTCGACTTACTTTTTCCATGTTTAATTTTTACTTAAATTTTGTACCTATTTATTGAAAAAAGCATAGCAATTTTTTATTTCTATAAACATACAATTGGGAGTGAATTTCTTTGGTTCATTTTGATGAATTTGTGAGGCTATCACTATGTGAAGGAGTCAACCAATGAAATCGGGGTTTTAAGAAGAGTTGTTTGATTTGCTATTGGCTATCTTTTTTTGTCATATATTTTTTGTCCGAGTCAGTAGCAGTTTCTGAAATAAGTGTGAAAAACATGGAAAAAGTATGTCTAAATTTTAATTTTTTTTGCAGTTGTGCTATTTTCAATATGATGTTGTTGTTTTATTGTTTTTATCTCAAGAGAAAATTTGTAGACCTAATTAAGAGGAAAAATATTGCTTAAGAGAGAAAAGCAATATTTCGAATAGTTCACGAGATATAGACTCAATAATAAATACGTATTATTCGAAAATTGTGCTAAAATCCGCCCCTGTCGAATATTTTAAAAATTAA
This sequence comes from Musca vetustissima, assembly GCF_032173495.1. Classification (NCBI taxonomy): domain Eukaryota; kingdom Metazoa; phylum Arthropoda; class Insecta; order Diptera; family Muscidae; genus Musca; species Musca vetustissima. The sequence goes on along the minus strand of NW_026877785.1, from coordinate 20,657 downwards.
TTTAAAAGAAATCCTTAGCTAATAATGCAAAACCCAGCTAGGGATTTTCTTCCACCATCACAAGCCTCAAGATTTTGGGGGTCTCGATTGGTTCAAGATTTTAAAGTTGAAAAATGTGTCACTGTGTAATATAGCAAAGCTTTATACTTCTCTTTGTTAAATTTATAGTGTCGTTTTCCTTCTGGTAATGCCCTCCTTTCATTTAATAAATTATTTTAAGCTCATGAACTTTTTGTTACCTTATGACCTCAAAACAAAGTTCGCATGCAAAATAATTGAACCCAAAATTGCACTGTAGTCGATGTAGTTGTAGTTGCACCAACGACAATATTTGCCTAGTTTATTTTTGCACAGTGTTTTAAGTATGACTTCCAAAGAATATTTTTCAAGCAAAATTAAAGGCGAGGTAAGATTATATGAGGGCATAGGCGTGGATTTTAAAGAGTATTTTTAGAGGCCATAGTCGTCGGTTTTTAGATACTACCTTTTTTGATGATATTCAGAGGCAATTGGAATGGATTATAAAAGAATATTTGTTAAGGATATTTAGAGGACATAGACATGTATTTTTAAAGAATATTTTCAAGAATAATTAGAGGCCATAGGAGAGAATTTTTAAATAATATTTTTCAAGAATATTTTGAGGCCATAGTCGTCGGTTTTTAAATAATATTTTTTCAAGGATATTTAGAAGCCATATGCGTGGATTTTTAACGAATGTTTTTCAATGATTTAGAGGCCATAGGCGTGAAATATTTTTCAAGGATATTTAGAGGCCATGGGTGTGGATTTTTAAAGAATATTTTTCAAGTATAATTCTAGGCCATAGGCGAGGATTTTTAACAATATTTTTCAATGATATTTAGAGGCCATTGACTTAGATTTTTTAAGAATATTTTACAAGGATATTTAGAGGACACATGCGTGGATTTAAAAAAAAAATATGTTTTAATGGATTTTTAAAGAATATTTTTCAAGTATAATTAGAGGCCATAGGCGTGGATTTTTAAAGAATATTTTTCAAGTATAATTAGAGGCCATAGGCGTGGATTTTTAAAGAATATTTTCAAGAATAATTAGAGGCCATAGGAGAGAATTTTTAAATAATATTTTTCAAGAATATTTTGAGGCCATAGGCGTGGATTTTTAAAGAATATTTTTCAAGTATTATTAGAGGCCATAGGCGTGGATTTTTAAAGAATATTTTTCAAGTATAATTAGAGGCCATAGGCGTGGATTTTTAAAGAATATTTTTCAAGTATAATTAGAGGCCATAGGCGTGGATTTTTAAAGAATATTTTTCAAGTATTATTAGAGGCCATAGGCGTGGATTTTTAAAGAATATTTTTCAAGTATAATTAGAGGACATATACATGTATTTTTAAAGAATATTTTTCAAGTACAATTAGAGGCCATAGGCGTGGATTTTTAATGAATATTTTTCAAGTATAATTAGAGGACATATACATGTATTTTTAAAGAATATTTTTTCAACTACTACCAGTCCCATAGGCGTGGATTTTTAAAGAATATTTTTCAAGTATAATTAGAGGCCATAGGCGTGGATTTTTAAAGAATATTTTTCAAGTATAATTAGAGGCCATAGGCGTGGATTTTTAAAGAATATTTTTCAAGTATAATTAGAGGCCATAGGCGTGGATTTTTAAAGAATATTTTTCAAGTATAATTAGAGGCCATAGGCGTGGATTTTTAAAGAATATTTTTCAAGTATAATTAGAGGTCATAGGCGTGGATTTTTAAAGAATATTTTTCAAGTATAATTAGAGACCATAGGCGTGGATATTTAATGAATATTTTTTAGGGAAATTTAGAGGACATATACATGTATTTGTAAAGAATATTTTTCAAGTATAATTAGAGGCCATACGCGTGGATTTTTAAAGAATATTTTTTAGGGAAGTTTAGGGGACATATACATGTATTTTTAAATAATATTTTTCAAGTATAATTAGATGCCAGAGGCGTGGATTTGTAAAGAATATTTTTTAGGGAAATTTAGGGGACATATACATGTATTTTTAAAGAATATTTTTCTTGTATAATTAGAGGCCATAGGCGTGGATTTTTAAAGGATATTTTTTCAAGTATAATTAGAGGCCATAGGGGAGGATTTTTAAACAATATTTTTCAAGGATATTTTGAGGGCTAGTCGTCGTTTTTTAAATAATATTTTTTCAAGGATATTTAGAGGCCATAGTCGTCGGTTTTAGATAATATTTTTTCAAGGATATTTAGAGTCAATTGGCGTGGATTATTAAATAATATTTTTTAAGGATTGTTGGAGCATATATGTGTGTATTTTCTAGCATTTTTTCCATACCACTATGTTCAATCCTTTCTTTCTAGGTGTGCGTGACTCTCAGTAGTTAGATGGTCCATATACATATATTTTTCTACACTGTTGAATAAATGTGTGTATGTGTTTGTGAATTAAAAACAAGTTTATGATATTACGTTGGTAATTTTGCCTGGCCTGGCCTTGCCCAGGTTATTTGCCTTGCTTTTGTAGTTCAACTGGCCGTTTGTATCGATTGGCCTACAAAACAATTCTCAAATGAAAACAAAACGATAAAAGTAATAAATATTCTTCCTTATTATTTTTTTCTTTTTTGCTTGCGCTCACCCTTTTGAATATTTGTGTTTTGTTTTGGGCGGAGGGTAAACTTTTAACACAAATGACAAGTGCAATTGCCAAAGGAATCGAGTGGCGAGGGTCAATACTATTTTTTAATGATGTGGAATGAAACATAAATTGTTTGCCTTTTTAGGGAAATATTTTTAACCTTTTCAAGGTATTTTGTATTTTCTGCTTTGTTTTTGAAATGAAAAGGATTGAGTTAGACATTTTTACCCTTATCACTTTTAGAAACACTTAGGAAATAAATAATGGGTTTTATGAAGGTATTTTGGGACGTAAATATATTGTCGTAGTTTGTAATGAAATATCCTTGGACGTTTTTATTTTATTTTTTCAGTACTATAGTAGTAGTTGATGAGATAGGATGTACAATTTATAAAATTTTTGTATGTGAACGTCTGCATTACTAATGTAAGGTGAAAAAAATGTTAAAAATATATATCTACGAGTCATATTGTATTAAATTGTGGATTTTAAAGAATGTTTGTCACGGGTTATTAGACGCCAGAGGCGTGATATTACAAAAATCATTACAGGTCATATGCATGGATTTTCAGAGAATATTATTCGAGGATTATTAGCGGTCATAGGCACGGAGTTTTTAAACTATAATTTTCAAAGGAGTTTTCAAAGAATTTGTTTTACATTTATAGAATTTTTTCGAGGATTTTCTAATAAAAGACTAAAAGTACAAAGGCAAGATTTTCGTATTGTTATTTTAATCAGAACAGTATATTTCAGCAAGTTGTTTACTAACAAAAATCATTTAGTCCTTTTCAATAAAACTCTCTTCAACTTTGTTATAATATTTCTGCATACATAACTATAATACCCATACTTAAAATAATTGAAAACAAAAACGTAAAAAATAAATAAAAATCATATACAAGTAGCTCCTTATGCAAAAGGATATCATCTTACACAAATCTGTTGACTTACTTTTTTGCATTGTTGGCTTTTGTTTTTTTTTTTTTTTTTAATTTTCACAACAACTCAACTTTGTGATGAGTTTCCAGCACGATAAGTCCTCAGGTGTAATGCAGCGTTGGCGTTTTATCCTATACCAGCTAAAACTTCTCTATTCTTATCCCTTCATACAGCAGCTGCGAAAAAATGTAACAAAATCATGGCAACTTTATATTTCATAAAAAAATAAAAACAAACGAAAAAATACAACTTCTCTATGCAGCATATGTTGCATGCCACTTAGCTCTCACTCTCAAGTATGTATTATATTTAGTTTATTATCCGTAAATATTATTGTTGTTGTGCTACGTTGTTTTTTCTTTCTTTCTTGTGTTTTTATAATTTCCACAGCTCACATGAGGGACCAGAAGCTACTAAAATTTCACTATAGGATAAAATACATAGTGTAGCTACTTCCGTGCACCACTTCACTTTACTTAACTTCATACGTATTTTTCTCCTTCTTTCTTTAGCGTCAGTCATTCACAAAAGAATAAATTTCTGCACTCAATTCTTTCGTATATGTGTTATGAGTATTTGTTTATTTCTAGGTATGCACCCTACCACCAAGAAAAGACCGAACACAATTTAATTGAATAACGACAATCCTACATAGAAAAAATCCTCTTAAATTTTAGGAGATACTAATAATCATTGACAAATATTCTTTAAAACTCGATGCATATGGTCTTTAATAAATTCGAAAAAATTGTTAAAATTTCGAAAAAAATATTCTTTAAAACTCCAAGCCTATGATCTTCAAAAATCTTTGAAAATATTCATTAAAACTTCACACCTATGGTCTTTAATAAATTTGGAAAATATTCTTTAAAATTCCACGTCTGTGGCCTCTAAATATCATTGAAAAATATTCTTTAAAATTCCACGCCAATGGCCTCTAAATATGCTTGAAAAATATTCTTTAAAATTCCACACCAATGGCGTCTAAAAATGTTTAAAAATATTCTTTAAAATTCCACGCCTATGATCTTAAATTTGGAAAAAAAAATGTTTAAAATTCCACGTCGGTGGCCTCTAAATATTATTGAAAATTTTTCTTTAAAATTCCACGCCTATAACCTCTAAATATGCTTGAAACATATTATTTAAAATTCCACGACAATGGCCTCTAAAAATCCTTGAAAAATATTCTTCAAAACTCCACGACGATGGCCTCTAAATATTATTTCAACTTCCACGCCTATGGCCTCTAAATATCCTTGAAAAATATTCTTCAAAATTCCATATCTATAATCTTCAACAAAACTCGAGAAATATTCTTTAAGAATCCACGACCTTCAATAATCTTTGAAAAATATTTTTTAAGAATCTAGGCCTATGGCCTTCAATAATCTTTGAAAAATATATATCCACGCCTATGCCCTTCAATGACACTTAAAAAATATTCTTTGAAAATCCACACCTATGACCTTCAATAATCCTTGAAAAATATATATCCATGCCTACGCCCTTCAATAACCCTTAAAAATATTCTTAAAAAAATCCACGCCTATAGATTTCAAAAATGTTCGTGGTGGGGTGTAGCGTTCATTTTATTCCTTTTGCTATTACCCTAATTCAGGTACGAAATGACGAAAGCCATGGAGCTTTTGTTTGAGAAAAATATCCGACTTTTTTTGTTGTTATTTAAAACATGCAACTTGAATATTTTAGTGCACTTTCGTGTTGTCAGAACGGTCGTGTGTAGCAAAACGGTAGTGGTAGCTGAATTCAGCAACTATCTGCTGCTGCTGCCGGTGTACAGCTCTCTTCGGAACCAGATTTTCCGTTCTATGATCATGTTTATTAGCCTTTGCATTAAAGTTGATTAAATTTTCAACAACACCATCGTCATCGCTGCTGTCGACATCATCGTCGTCGTCATTGCTAACAGAAACGACTTCATCATCATATGCGACTAACAGCAACCAGCAGCTAGTCCCATCTTTTTGGCTTACTACCAGCTAGCAAGCAAGGAGTCAGACATTATGTGTCAGGAGTGACTGGTTGGTTTGGCAGACTGACTGAATGTTTTTTAGTTAGTTTGTTTGTTCTTCCAACAACTATATTGTAAATATTATATAAGTATAATGGCAAAGACTAAGTAACAGTAGCGGTAAAATTACCAGAACATGTGTATTATATTGCAGGAAACTTTACTTCGTGTTCTTCTTCTTCGTCTTTTGTTTATGAGAATGAGAATTCAAAGAATATCATCCTCATAGTGAAGTTTCAGGTGTTGCGTATACAAATTTGTTTGAAAATTTGCCAACATGCGGTCAAAGTAGAGCTGAAATTATTTCCTGAAAAAAAAACAAAACAAAAACAAACTCTTCATTAGACACTGACGAAGATGGATATGAGTTTGCTAGGAGTTTAGAACTCTTCTTGATGCAATAGCTTTATGGAATATTGTGTAAATTGTTTAGAAATTTTATACAAATTAGGTGATTTTCTAAGCATAGAAAAACTATTTTATTTAAATTTGAAAAAGTTAAATACACAAAGAATCAAACACTCTGTAAAATGATTAAAATTTGAAGTTTGGTTTTTATACCCTAAACAACTATGTTGTCAGGGTATTATAGCTTTGTGCAGCCCCAAGAGTTTGTAACGCCGCGAAATATTGATCCTAGACCCACCTTTAAGTCCGTTCGTCTGTCTATTATAATTTGTAAACACAATACAGGCCACAGTTATGGAACAAGCTTCATGAAATTTTGAATGTAGGATGGGTTCGGCCCAATGAAGACCAATATTGTTTTACGGTTAATATTTAGGGGATGAAATGGACCAAATACTTAATTTTTGTCAGTTTTTCTGGTCGCTCCAGAGGCCGCAATTATGGCCCAAACATCTCGAATTTTTACATGGAGGGCCAAAGAATAAACATGCCTGTTTTGATAAAGATCGGTCAATATTTAGCGGGTCAAATGGACCCTGACTTTTGTGTGAAAAATTAAAAAAATTGTATTCTACAGTTTATATATTTACTCTTGAAGGACATAGACCTCAGGATTTGATAATATATCCAAGAGGAGTGGCTGACCTTTCAAATGATAACAATTATATATTCGTGTGTGCTCGGATGAGGGGTTACACGTAAATATTTAGAGTTGGTTACGTATTCAGATATTATTTAGTAACCCATTTCCACACTAGAGGGCGGTATAGTGTTGATTGCTTTGAAATGTTCCATTAGGTTTCAGTTATTGTCAAGTACATCGCCTATATTTTTCGTTGATGATCAGATAATAATTTTGGGATGGAGTGGACCAAAAACTTATTTTTTGTGTTTTGTGTTTTTTTTTTTCCAATCCATAGGCCACAATTGAAAACCGAACATAACAACACAACCCACGGTGAAGGGAATCTGGACAAGTAATTAAAAGGGTTGTAGTAATATTTGCTAACATCTAGTCGGTCAAAAGGGTTCCGATATCTCGAAATATTGCCCAAGCTCAGAGTATAGAACCACAAAAAGTTAGATTTTCGTGGAATTGTGTAGGGTATCATATGGTCGGCCCGTCCGACTATACTGCTCACGGGTTTTTAAATATGATGGACTGTTTCTGCTGAAAAATGTCCCAGAATCCATCTATAAAAATCCTCCATGGCATTTATAGATGATATATCTATAGAAAAAAATCTTTCCAAGAAAATGTATTTTGTTGTTTGCATAAAAGGATTTTTTTGAAAATCCATTTATTGTTTATATGTATTTCTTCATTACATGGGGATGATTTTTTTGGCGACCTGACTTAACGTTGAAAATTGATTTTGGGCATAACGCCCAACTTATTTAGTGTGAACTATGTGATCGTCACTATCGTGTCTATGCGATATTTGCAGTTGTTCGATCAAAATTTTACAAACAATTATCTGTTTATAGAACAGATACGAACACCACGAATGTTGCTAAGTTAAATTGTATTATACGTACAAAATGTATTCCTTATAGTAAATTAGAAATTGAGTCATAAATCAAGTCGAAAGATGTTGCGATCTATTGCAAAAGCTATAAAAAAAATATATAGAAAAAAACTAAGTGTGAGTTGTATGCCTTTTTAGGGCGAAAGATCATTCATGTAAATGTCTTTATTTATTTCTCTTACGAGATAACCTACATGATAGAAGTTGTGATAAGAAGGAAAGTCAGATACTTACTATATTCCCATCATTATGCGACGCGTTTCGCCGTGGGTTAAGCGACTCATCAGGCATATTGGGCAATGTGGCTTACAAAGGTCGTTACTTAATATGTTGTATTTATGTCGAATACTTGCGAAAGTGCATCTACGAATTAAATTCAACTGTGTCAAGGTTCGGTCATTTGGCATTACACCAGAACATTCCTTTTCAGAGCAGATTTTTCGTGTAGTGACGGACTTTTTTCCATACCGACTACAATATTTTTCTTCTATGATATACAACTGAATATTGTGCAACCTTAGGAAGGCAACCAGGGTTCAAATCGGAGCCGGGACCAAGCTGAATTTTTGAGTTTTATGTCTTTTTAGGGTGAATGAACATGTTTTATTTATTTCTCTTTCGAGATGAGCTACATGATGATGATTTTTGTATTAAAAACCAGTAAGGAAAGTAGTAAAGTCGGACGGGGCCGACTATATGATACCCTTCACCACTATGGGTATATTAAACAGGACTATTAACATGAAATTGGATGAAATAAAATATGTGATATTTATCTAAATGTGATTCTACCTAGATCTATCCATAAACATGTCATTCGTTTGTTACAATGGGACAAAAGTATGTAAATCGACTTCAAACAAATATAAATAGGTCATCCGTTGGGCTATATCTGTACTTCTAGAAAACGCAACTACGCAAAATTTGATGTCAATCTGACTAACATGAGCAGTTTGATGCCCAATTTACTTGAAATCGGGCGAAAATATATATGGAAGCTTTATCAAAATATTAAGCGATTTCAAAAAAACTTGTCACAGGTTATGTTATACTAATTTCAGAACGTTTTGTTCCTATTGGCTCCTTGGTGCGTCAATTACTTAAAATCAATCTATAATAAAAGGGAGCTATATCTAAATCTAGGCCGATTTTCACGAAACAAAGCAGACATCACTCTAGGCTCAATTAAGTCATGCCAAATTTCGTACAAATCGAAGCATATATAGGGACGTTGGTGCACCATTTACATGAAATCGGACGAAACTTTATATGGGAGCTTTATCTAAATCAGGACCGATTTTCTCAAAACTTGGTAGACATCATTCTAGGCTCAATTCAGTACGTCATGCCAAATTTCCTGCAAATGGAAGGATATATAGGGACTTTGGTGCACCATTTACATAAAATCTGTCGAAACTATATATGGAGCTATATCTAAATAAGGACCGATTTTCTCGAAACTTGGCAGACATCACTCTAGGCTCACTTCAGTACGTTATGCCCAATTTCCTGCAAATCGATGGATATATAGGGACTTTGGTGCACCATTTACATGAAATCGGACGAAACTATATATGGGAGCTATATCTAAATCTGGACCGATATTCTCGAAACTTGGCAGACATCATTCTAGGCTCAAGTCAGTACGTTATGCCGAATTTCGTGCAAATCGAAAGATATATAGGGATTTTGGTGCACCATTTACATAAAATCGAACGAAACTATATATGGGAGCTATATCTAAATTAGGACCGATTTTCTCGAAACTTGGCAGACATCACTCTAGGCTCAATTCAGTACGTTATGCTAAATTTCGTGCAAATCGAAGGATATATAGGGACTTTGGTGCACCATTTACATGAAATCGGGCGAAACTATATATGGGAGCTATATCTAAATCTGGACCGATATTCTCGAAACTTGGCAGACATCACTCTAGGCTTAATTCAATACGTTATGCCAAATTTCGTGTTGGGGCACCATTTACATGAAATCGGACGAAACTATATATGGGATCTATATCTAAATCTTGGCCGATTTTCACGAAACTTGGCAGACATCATTCTAGACCTAAATGATTAGGCTGTACCAAATTTCGTGCAAATCGAAAGATATATAGGGACCGTTTACATTAAATCTAAATCTGAACCGATTTTTCCCGATTTCAATAGGGTTCGTCCTTGGGCCAAACAAATGAGCTGTGCCAAATTTCATCCCATTCGGATAATAAATGCGACCTGTACTTTGCTCACAAAAATACATGGACAGACAGACAGACGGACGGACGGACATGCATAAATCGACTTAGAAAGTGATTCTATGCATATTCTCAAAAGGAACCATGTGTCTATCTCGTTTCCTTTTGCCTGTTACAAACATATGCACAAAGACATAATACCCTGTACCACAGTGTGGTGAAGGGTATAAAAACACACACATAATGATTTGTTTGCTTCGGAATTCCCATAATCCCGTGCTAAATTTTTAGTCCTAAGCAAATAATTTTGTAATCTTTACATATAGAACATAGAATTAGACGTATGTCGACTACGCTTTCCTAGGATATTTTGTCACCCATAGGTCAAAACGAATAGTAAATTACATCCACTTTTGAAGGCAAATGTTTTTAAAATTAAACAAAAATAAAGAGGCGGGTTTCTTTATATTGTGGATACCTATGGAAATTTGTTACCCAATTCGCAAAATCATTGTAATGGGGAAAAATCGGCTATACCTTGAGGAGTTGTTGAAATTTCCACTTGTAATGTTATAGGGACATTCTTGAATTAGTGTAGGTTCAAATTAAATCAGAGCATAAAATTAAGTCGGTCAGTTTTAAATGTTGCTTATAATTTATTTTTTCTACGATTTTTTGAGTAATTACTACATATGCCGAAGGAGGTGTATGGTGTTGCATAATAATTTTTATCTAAATAATAATATAACCATATGTCTAAATATATTGGGACTTTTATATGAGGGCTATGCCAGGAGAAGACGATATTCCAAACAACAGACACTCAGGTTAAACAAAGGAGGCTTGGACCTTTATCATACAGATAAATGACGCTTGGCTTTAGTATGGTTGTTTTGTAGAAACATGGACTTATATTAAATATCTTTTGTGAAGAAATTATTTCCCCGTAGTATAATGTGCCTAGGACCATCAGTATTTCTCTAAAAGGTACGAACCTATATAATCTTTGGTAGGAATATTTTCAATTCAAAATAATAAAAATATAGAGGCACCTTTGTGCATTTTTAAAGCCAATTTGGTTAAAATGCCAACATTTGAGAATTTAGACTAGAATGCAGACATAGCTTCCATATATATTTCGAACGTTTGAAATTTAGCATAGGTTGCACAAAGGCATGTGTATGGATTGATGTTACTGGGTTCACGTATAAATAAAGATCACATATTATAGTTCGTCCAATTTCCCTCGAAGGAACATTGACATGAAATGGTTAGGACACATATGTTGAATACACCCAAAGTGGTGAAGGGCATCATATAGTCGAATTAGTCAGACTTTACTACTTTCCTTACTGGTCTGATATGAAAATTGTTGACACAGAGAAAATAAAAAAAATTAAATTTACACCTAGTTTGGTTATTTGTTTTATTATTTGATTCGGTTGAAAAATCCCCCATATCGAATATCCACAACATAGGACATCAATTGAATATTAGCTGTCATAATTTCAGCACATAGACATACGGAGAGGTCTAAATCTACACTGACATATACTTTTTGGGTATCCGATAAATATTTCGAGGTGTAGCAAGGGGAATGGCAAATTTAATATACATTTCACCTTATGTCGAATGATTTTTTTATGAAAAACTCAGTAGCTGGATAAAATAAAACATAGGACATCAATTGAATATTAGCTGTCATAATTTCAGCACATAGACATACGGAGAGGTCTAAATCTACACTGACATATACTTTTTGGGTATCCGATAAATATTTCGAGGTGTAGCAAGGGGAATGGCAAATTTAATATACATTTCACCTTATGTCGAATGATTTTTTATGAAAAACTCAGTAGCTGGATAAAATATTTTCTGGAGATGTTTCTGTAGAAAAAATTGCAGTACCTTAGGATGATTTTCGTGCTTTTCTTTTTTATAGAGAAAATCTTCAGCATGGGATTATTATTTTTATTTTTGGAAAAGAAATGAAATACCCAGCATAATATTCAACATAATTTAATATTTATTTTTTTTTTAATAAAATGTAAACAACTATTATTTATTTTGTTTTTCTTTTCAGGTAAATTTAAAAATATACAATTCTGACAAAATTTATTTTCCATATGTAAGTACAATTTATAACCAGTGAGCGGAGCAGTATAGTCGGACGGCGTCGACCATACGATACCCTACAGAACTACCATGGAACTTTAACTTTCTGTGAATGTTTATTCCGAGCCTGAGCAATATTTCGTGATATTTGCCGCGACTTGCCGAATTAGAGGCCAACAGCACATTTTCCGAATCTTATAAATATTCAGTACTGTCCTTTTAATTACTTGTCAAGGTTCCCTTCACGGTGGGTTGTGCTGTGATGTTAGGCTTATATTCGACTATGAAACACACAGAGAAAATTATAGGCGTTGTCCTTGGCCATAACTGGACCGCTAAGTATTGACCGATCTTTACGCTTATTCTTTGGCTCGATCCTCTTCTCCACAATTGAGGCCACAATTGCGGTATTTGGTCCATTTCATCCCCTAAATATTAACCGATCTTTACCAAAAAAAAGGGTCTTCATTGGCCAGAGCCCATCCTACATACAAAATTTCGTGAAGATTGGTCCATAACTGTGGCCTGTATCGTGTTTATAAATTTTAATGGACAGACGGACGGACACACACAAACTCTTGGTGCTGCACAAAGCTATAATACCCTGACAACATATTTTTGTAGGGTATAAAAATATCTTTCTGTAAATATGTCGAAATAAATTATGTTGTCGAATAGAATAAATTTTAATTTTCGACACTTTAAGGCCCTCTAGATCAAACCATTCTTACAATGATTTTACTACGTATTTCCAAATTCCCCTCCTGTCACCACAAAAATTATTATTTTTTCACATTTTTTATCTTCCCTGCAACTTCAAAAGTAACGAATGAATTTACATAATTCTCTGCCGTGAAGTTTGCAAAAGAGATTAAAACTTTTTGCCACAGCAAACTGTCAATACGGCTAATATAAGTTTTGATAATAATAGATTTTCAATATACACTCATACACAGATACGTTGTGACAATTGACGAGACTAGAGGTAAAACTATTCTGTAAACGAAAATGCGGGTTTGTGTCATGCAGTCATTTACAATCAATGTTAGATACATAAAAAAATTAATAAAGAATAAGAAAAAAATATTCGATGAATTATTCAATTCATTATTCAACCTAAAATAGGGAGATCACATACCATTAATGATAAATATTATAAGCAAATAGAAAACAGAAATCCATGAAAAAACTAGTGATCCGTTTATTACATTGTGGATCCAGATGCAGTACATGGTGGGGATGAAAACTCTTGGATCAAAAAATAACAAGCATAGTTGCGTTTGGCTTCGCAACCAATGAATTTATGTTTAAAATCACCGAAATATGAAATTGATTTATTTTTTTTTTTTTGTATATAATACATTCATGCGTAATATGCATTATTATAAATTAGAATTATAAAATTTTCACTCTAGTTTTTTGAGACATAAATATCATTTAATAAAAAAGTGTAACTTGGCAAATATAGTAACTTCTTCATAATTCATCTTAACCTCCACCCAAATGCAGTAGTAGTTAAAAATATAATAAAACAAGTGAAAAAGCGTTAAGTTCGGCCGGGCCGAACTTTGGATACCCTCCACCATAGTTATACTGACAGATACATGCAATGAAAATATAGGGAACATACCAAAAAGTGGGTATATACCGATAATTCTACAAAGCGATTTATGTAACCCATTATGTACACTAAATACAAACTTCAGCAAATTTTAATAAGGATTTTCCTTAAAATCTGTAAGATCCAACAAGTGAAAAAGCGGTAAGTTCGGCCGGGCCGAACTTTGGATACCCTCCACCATAGATATATTGACAGGTACTAGAAATGAAAATATAGGGAACATACCAAAAAGTGGACCTATACCGACATTTCTAAAAACGGATTATGTAAACCATAATTAAAAATTTTAGAAAATTTTAAAGGATAATTATACTCTCAGCCTTATGGCTAATGAGGGTGTATAGACTTTAACACGGTGAAAATGTGTCTCATCGAAATATTGGTTCTAGACCCCATGTTTCTTTGGACCAAATCCGTTTCAGAAAATTTAGATTTCATCCAAACTTTGCCCATCTTATTATTTCTTCCAAGCTTAGTTCAAATTCTCGAACTTCCAATCAGGGGCTAGGTCTAAATGCGGCTATAATTAATTATCGAACCTTACGTTCTAATTGTTTATCTCTCTATCCTCCGCAGGTGAAATGATTACAAAAGAGACTTAGAACCAAACTCAAAACGCGGAACAAATCAGATAACTATTTTAATATAAATAATATACCCTCCATACTATGGTGGAGGGTATAAAAAGGGGGTTATATGGGGACTACCCCAAAAAGGGGGTGAATATTAAAAATTTTTGGTAGAGAGATTTGTTACCATATACGACTACAAATTACCAAATTGCAGCAAATTCGGTTGAAAAATGCGCTCAAGAACCCCCAAATACCGAAAATTGAGGGTACCCTTATATGGGGGCTATCCGAAAAAATGGACCAATATTCATAATTTTTGGTGGAGAGATTTGGAACCTATTAGGAACCCAATGTACCAAATTTCAGCGTATTCGGTTGAAAAACGCGCTCAAGAACCCCAAAATCCGAAAATATCCGAAAAAATTCACATATGTTTATAATTTTTTGTGGAGAGATTTGGTACATATTAAGAACTCGAAATACTAAATTATAGCCAATTCGGTGGAAAAATACAATCAAAACCCCCAAAATACTGAATATTAGGAGGTACCGATATATGGGGGCTACTAGAGAATGATGACCTATATTTATAATTTTTTGTGGAGCCATTTAGTACCCAATAAGAACCCAATGTAGCAAATTTCAGCGTATTCGCTCCCATATTGGGGGTACCCTTATATGGGAGCTATACCTAAACGTGGACCGATAAAGCCCATCTTCGAACTTGACCTGCCTGCAGACAAAAGACGACTCTATGCAAAATTTTGGCGATCTATCTCAATTCGTTTAGACGCTAGAGTGATTACAACAGACAGACGGATATGGCTATATCGTCATAGAATTTTAAGCTGATCAAGAATATATATACTTTATAGGGTCGGAAATGATTATTTCGATGAGTTACAAACAGAAAAACAAAATTAATATACCCTCCATATTATGGTGGAGGGTATAAAAAGGGGGTTATATGGGGACTACCCCAAAAAGGGGGTGCATATTAATAATTTTTTGTAGGGAAATTTGTTACCATATATGACTACAAAATACCAAATTTCAGGGAATTCGGTTGAAAAACGTGCTCAAGAACCTCAAAATAGCGAAAATTGGGGGAACTCTTATATGGGGGCTACCGGAAAAAGTGGACCTATATTTATAATTTTTAGTGGGGAGATTTGGTACCCCATAAGAACCCAATGTACCAAATTTCAGCGAATTTGGTTGAAAACCGCGCTCAAGAACCCTAAAATACCGAAAATTGGGGGGTACCCTTATATGGGGGCTACCCGAAAAAATTGACCTATATTAATAATTTTTAGTATAGAGATTTGCTACCCAATAAGAACTCAAAGTACCAAATTTCAGCGAATTCGGTAGAAAAATGCGATCAAACCCCCCAAAATACCTCAAAATTGGGGGTACCCTTATATGGGGGCTATCCGAAAATATGGACCCATATTTATAATTTTCAGTGGAAAGATTTGCTACCCAATACGAACTCAATATACCAATTTTGAGCGAATTCAGTTAAAAAACGCGCTCAAGAACCTCAAAATACCGAAAATTGGGGGGTACCCTTATATGGGGGCTATCCGAAAATATGGACCCATATTTATAATTTTCAGTGTAAAGATTTGCTACCCAATACGAACTCAATATACCAAATTTGAGCGAATTCAGTTGAAAAACGCGCTCAAGAACCTCAAAATACCGAAAATTGGGGGGTACCCTTATATGGGAGCTATGCCTAAACGTGGACCGATAAAGCCCATCTTCGAACTTGACCTGCCTGCAGACAAAAGACGACTCTATGCAAAATTTTGGCGATCTATCTCAATTCGTTTAGACGCTAGAGTGATTACAACAGACAGACGGACAGACAGACAGACAGACGGACAGACGGACAGACGGACATGCTTAGATCGTCATAGAATTTTACGCTGATCAAGAATATATATACTTTATAGGGTCGGAAATGATTATTTCGATGCGTTACAAACGGAAAAACAAAACTAATATACCCTCCATACTATGGTGGAGGGTATAAAAATGATACTAGCAAACTACTACTACAAATAAGTCCATGAACTTAAGTATAAAATATATATTGCTGTTGGTGATAATTCCAAGGCGAATAGTAGTGTTGTTGCCATTTTGTTGTTGTTGTTCTTTCTCAACACTTTTTTTGTGACTGAATAAAAACGCCTATTTTGTGCTATGCGGTTATTTTATCCTGAAGAAAAAAAAACAATTCGAAAACATTGTTAAAGCCAAGAAGGCTGGATGGCTGACTCTCCTGGTGTTTGGCAGTCTGAATGATATAACTTAATGGGGCGGACAAAACCCAAACAACATCAGTGACTACACATTCGAAAGAAGAAGAAAAAATCGTCTTTATTACTTTGTCGGTCGAAAACAAATAAAAAATTGAAGAACATGATGCAAAGGATTCTATATTTTATTGTAAAAAAATGTAGCAGACAAGAAACACTTATTTTTTTAATGTTTGTAAGTCTGTGGGCTTTGGGATATGAAATATATGAACAAATGCGGAACTTGTTGAGGACCGGATATGCGATAAAAATGTAAAATTGCAAACTTCCCTAAATTTTAAACTTAAATGATAAAAAGGCCCCCAGAAATCCATATTATCGATGGGGTTTACTAACCATTTATAAACTTCAAAGACTCATTTAAATGTTTGGCCTAAAATATTGGAAGCTTCTGCACGATATACTTTGATAGGTTGGAACATAATTCCATATTTTGATAAGATTCGCCATATAACGGTAAAATACCGCTTCATGTTTACTATATACAATTCAGGTGCATCTATCATTGGCAATTTTTACATTTTTATATCCTCAATCGTATGGCTAATAGGGGTATTCACTTTTATACTGTGAAAATGTACCTCATCGAAATATTGGCTTTAGACCCCATGTTTCGTTTGACCAAATCCATTTCAGAAAATTTGGAGTCGATTTACATCGAATTTACGTCGAAGGGCAACGCCGACTGACCCGTTTTTACTTGTTATCATAAACTTATTCACAGTGACGCACGACCATGTGGTGTGTTATTTGCAATGAATTTGAAACCAATTTCCTAAAAAATGGAATTAACTCTTGAACATTTCTCTGCGATTACTTTTCTAAACTTTCAATGTAAATTGTTACAACAAAATTGTGTCACTGATTAGACAATGCTGTAGGTATTGATCACAGGACGAATACCACAGGCGACGAATCATGAAACTATGAATATGGGGCGGACATAAAACTGCAATTGACCCAACTCATCGGGTTTTTCAGCTCCATCGCCTTTTTGACCGGTAAAAACGTGGAATTAATTGACCATCTGTAGTGCTACCCTAACATGTCATCCACTGACTTCAAGCGTTCGAATCTTAATTAGAGTGAAATTAAGTGATTAGAAAGGTGTTTATCCCGACATTTCATTGCGAAAATAAATATTTTACTTCACAGATCATTACATAAATTTTATTGAGTATTGATATCGGAACAACGGTCAATATCATTTAGAGAAAAAGCTCCAGCATTATTTAATTTTGACATTTATGTATATGCCCAATGATTGGAACCTCAGCATCCTGTGTCCCGTTCTCAAGAAAGGAGTCAATACGATATGTGCCAACTATAGAGGAATTATTCCCCTTCTCATCGCATTATTGGACCATACCAATGCGGCTTCAGATCTGACAAATCTACCATATACCAGATTTTTACACTGCGCCAAATCCTAGAAAAACTCCACGAAAAACATATCGACGCATTCCACCTATTCGTCGACTATATAAAACCGCATTCGACAAATCTATCCGTTCAGAGGTGTTTAAAGCCATGTCAGCGTTCGACATTTCTGCAAAATTAATACGATTATGTAGGATAACTTTAACTGGCACAAGGTCAGCAGTTAAAGTCAGAAAGGACCTCTCGAAGCCTTTCAATACCGATCGTGAATTCAGACAAGCTGACAGTATGTCGTGTGGACTTTTTAACATCCTGCTGGAGAAAATCATACGAGATGCAAATGTGAACAGAAATGACACTCTGTACACCCAACAGCACATGTCGACGACATCGACATAATGGGTCGAACATTGCGAGCGGTAACGGCCACATTTTCATTACCAAACTCCTAGGAGTAGTAGCAATGTATGTGCATACGTTAAGAACTATGTGTTAAATATTGCGACCTCTATCGTGACTTCGACAGACGGACGGATTTAATATACAATTTAATTTAATATATGCATTACATTAGTCCTATTTGCTTTAAAATGTAAATACTGTTTATACCCTTCACCACACTGTGGTACAGAGTATTATGTCATTGTACATATGATTGTAACAGGCAAAAGGAATCAAGATAGACATATGGTTCCTTTTGAGAATATGCATAGAATCACTTTTTAAATCGAGTTATGCTTGTTCGTCTGTCCGTCTGTCTGTCCATGTTAAATTGTAAACAAAGTACAGGTCGCATTTATTATCCGATTTGGATGAAATTATCACAGCTCACTAATTTGGCCCAAATGAGTTGTGCCAAATTAGTTCCAGAATAATGTGTGTCAATTTTCGATAAAATCGGTTAAGATTTACATATAGCTCCCATATATAGTTTCGTCCGATTTAAAGTAAATGTTGCATCAAAGTCCTTATATATCTTTAGATATGCACGAAATTTGGCACAGCGTACTGAATTAGGTCTAGAAAGATGTGTGCTAAGTTTCCTGAAAATCGGTCCAGATTTAAATATAGCTCCCATATATTTTTTCGTCCGATTTAATGTAAATGGTCCACCAAATACCCTACATATCTTTCGATTTGTTCGAAATTTGGCACAACGTAATGAATTAGGTCTAGAATGATGTGTGTTAAGTTTCCTGAAAATCGGTACAGATTTAAATATAGCTCCCATATATATTTTCGTCCGATTTAATTTAAATTGGGTACCAAAGTCCCTATATATCTTTCGATTTGCACGAAATTTGGTATATCGTACTGAATTGCGTCTAGAATAATGTGTTAAGTTTCCTAAAATCGGTCCAGATTTATATATAGCTCCTATATAAAATTGCGTCCGATTTAATGTAAATGTTGCACCAAAGTCCCTATATATCTTTCGATATATATATATATATATAATTTTGTCCCATTGTAAGAAGCAACCCTATATCTGACCAAATGAAAAATTTACTGTAGGCTGCAAAATGACATGTTTATGGATCCATTTTCATGTTAATGGCCCTTCAAATATTCGACGTCTGTTAGGATTCATCTGTTGAATATACCCAAAGTGGTGAAGGGTATAGTCATATAGTCGGCCCCGTCCGACTTTACTGCTTTCCTTGCTGGTTGTATATAACTTAGTCTGAATTACATGAAATTGTTTCATACAATTCCGAATATTCACTTTATTCGGATGGAATGGAGCTTGCCAAGACTATCATCCACATATGATTTAGTAAACGGTACAATCAATACGATTCTTGGATCACTTATTGTGTATGCCCAAAGTGGTGTACGATATAATTTAGTCGATCCCATTTGACTTTGGTACTTTCTTT
Organism: Musca vetustissima; assembly: GCF_032173495.1. Classification (NCBI taxonomy): domain Eukaryota; kingdom Metazoa; phylum Arthropoda; class Insecta; order Diptera; family Muscidae; genus Musca; species Musca vetustissima. The sequence continues at coordinate 1,004 of NW_026877785.1, read as the reverse complement.
ATCAGTTAAATGTTTATTTTAAGCTTGATCAGTTCTGACACCAACCATTTCCATCTACCCCTTGTAACCTGTCACAATACAAACAAAATATATCATTGCCACACATTGTATGCTAAATGTTGTTATTCTTCTTTTTTTCTTTCCTATCTTTCCGCTTATGACAATATTTTCTTCCTTAATTTTCAGCTAATAACTTTTTATAGCCAACAATTCAATTTCATTGTACTTTCCATTTATTTCTATCACAAGATTCAAAACATATACTAAGCAAAGAAAAAAAAGGATAATTCCCAAAAGAGGACAGCAAATTGATTTTGATATGTGTTTTGAGTTGAATGCCTTTTATTCGTTTTGAGAGAAAAGAAAAATAAGAAAACTTACGATTCAGCTTAACTATAATGCTATCTGGAGAAAAACAATTTAGTTTTGCATAGAAAACACATACATATGTATTTTGATAAATATCCATCATAATTTTGGGTCTGAAGAAAAACAACATTTTTCTGCATCATAAGCAAATCGTTTCTTTGATAAACAAAAGTCAAACCCCAAAAAAAGATAGCAAACCGTAGCAAATATTACTTTGAGGTGGTTTTAACTCCCACAAACATTAATGTAACTCAGTTTTTTGTTTATTTCTTTGTTCCCTTGATATTCACTGAAAAAAGAGAGAAATAGCCATCAGCATAATACGAAACAATGTTTTTCTCCCTCCATCACAGCAAAGCCATAATCCATAAAAAAGTTAAAGATGCAAAAGTGAATGCTTTTTACGTTTCCCTGTCTGTCATATGCGAAATATTAAGCTGACATCCAAAGTGGACAGAGCGTAACGAAATACTTTTTGGATAAGTTTCATCGCAAAGGCTATAAATAGGGAAAAACACAACAAAGTACAACAACAAAAGGAACAAAGATTATAATTTATTTTTATTTTTAGGGGAAAATATGATTTCTTTTATCCCCACAAATATGGTCAGCGACAGTGGTCAGTGTTTATATTT
>NW_026877784.1:0-22431 GCF_032173495.1 Musca vetustissima | reverse complement strand
TAGATGCTATAAATATTAATACCATAAATTAGTACGATTATTTTGCTTAACAATTTATACAACTGCGCAATTAATTGTCATTTTTATACCCTTCACCACACTGTGGTACAGGGTATTATGTCTTTGTGCATATGTTTGTAACAGGCAAAAATAATCGAGATAGACCCATGGTTCCTTTTGAGAATATGCATAGAATCACTTTCTGAGTCGATTTACGCATGTCCGTCTGTCCGTCCGTCCGTCCGTCCGTCCGTCTGTCCATGTTAAATTGTAAACAAAGTACAGGTCGCATTTATGATCCGAATTGGATGAAATTTGGCATAGGTCACTTATTTGGCCCAAGGACAAACCCTATTGAAATTGGGAAAAATCGGTTCAGATTTAGATATAGCTCCCATATATATATTTAACCGATTTAATGTAAACAGTCCCTATATAACTTTCGATTTGCACGAAATTTAGTACAGCCTAATCATTTAGGTCTAGAATGATGTCTGCCAAGTTTCGTGAAAATCGGTCCAGATTTAGATATAGCTCCCATATATAGTTTCGTCCGATTTCATGTAAATGGTGCCCCAAAGTCCCTATATATCTTTTGATTTGCACGAAATTTGGCATAACGTACTGAATTAAGCCTAGAGTGATGTCTGCCAAGTTTCGTGAAAATCGGTCCAGATTTAGATATAGCTCCCATATATAGTTTCGTCCGATTTCATGTAAATGGTGCCCCAAAGTCTCTATATATCTTTCGATTTGCACGAAATTTGGCATAACGTACTGAATTGAGTCTAGAATGGTGTCTGCCCAGTTTCAAGAAAATCGGTCCAGATTTAGATATAGCTCCCATATATAGTTTCGTCCGATTTCATGTAAATGGTGCCCCAAAGTCCCTATATATCCTTCGATTTGCACGAAATTCGGTACAGTCTAATCATTTAGGTCTAGAATGATGTCTGCCAAGCTCCGTGAAAATCGGTCAAGATTTAGATATAGCTACCATATATAGTTTCGTCCGATTTCATGTAAATTGTGACCAAAATCCATATATATCTTTCGATTTGCACGAAATTTGGCATAACGTACTGAATTGAGCCTAGAGTTATGTCTGCCAAGTTTCGTGAAAATCAGTCCAGATTTAGATATAGCTCCCATATATAGTTTCGTCCGATTTCATGTAAATTGTGCACCAACATCCATATATATCTTTCGATTTGCCCGAAATTTTGCACAACGTACTGAATTGAGCCTAGAGTGATGTCTGCCAAGTTTCGATAAAATCGGTCTATATTTCTATATAGCTCCCACATATAGTTTCGTCCGATTTCATGTAAATGGTTCACCAAAGTCGCTATATATCTTTCGATTTGCACGAAATTTGGCATAACGTACTGAATTGAGCCTAGAGTGATGTCTGCCTTGTTTCGTGAAAATCGGTCCAGATTTAGATATAGCTCCATTTTATTATAGATTGATTTTATGTAATTGACGCACCAAGGAACCAATAGGAACAAAACGTTCTAAAGTTAGTATAACCTAACCTGTGACAAGTTTGTTTGAAATCGCTTAATATGTGGATATAGCTTACATATATTTTTTCGCCCGATATCAAGCAAATTGGGCATCATACTCCTCATGTTAGTCAGATTGACATCAAATTTTGCACAACGTACATAATTGAGCATAGAATTACGTAGTTGCGTTTTCTAGAAGTACAGACATAGTCAACCGGATGACCTATTTATATTTGTTTGAAGTCGATTTACACACTTTATGGACAAATCTAGGTAGATTCACATTTAGATAAATATCACATATTTTATTTCATCCAATTTCATGTTAATAGTCCTGTTTAATGTACCCATAGTGGTGAAGGGTATCCTAGAGTCGGCCCCGTCCGACTTTACTACTTGTTTAATTGTGGATATTTGGAATTGAAATAAAACCATGATTATTCTGCAAAAAAATTGTGATTATTAAAAGGGTATTTCACAAAAACTACTACGGACATAAACAACATATTGTGAAAATTTGTGACATTAAATACATTTCCATCATTATTGATTAGAAATTACGCCCCGTTAACCAAATGTTTTTATTCATTTCGAAGATACAGAAAGTGAAGTCGACGATGGACCTATTGAAGTGCTTTCAGGGTAAGTCTAGTATTTGAATGAAATATAAAATTTTTAATAATCCCAAACATATTATTTTAATAGGTAAGATGATCAATAATGGTTTCAGCAAATTTGTGTCTACACCTTTTTCAAATGTTATTCAAAACATTTCAATTGCAATTCGAGAATTTCATTTGTAATTCGAAAACTCAATTTGCAATTCATAACATTTCACTTGTAATTCTAGTATGTAATTTGTAATTCACAACATTTCATTTGTAATTTTAAACTTTTCGTATGAAATTCAAAAAATTACATTTGAAATTTAAAAAATTTCATTCGTAATTCGAATATTTCAATTTGAATTTCGTAGAGTTTCATTTGAAATTCAAAAAAATCCATTTGAAATTCACAGAATCCAATTTGAAATTCACAACATTTCTCTTGTAATTCATAAATTTTCAGTTGTAATTCATAACAATTCATTTCAAATTCATACATATTCCTTGTGTGTTACCAATAATATTTTTTGAATTTAAAATTGAATGTTATGAAAAACAAATGGAATGTTATGTATTTCAAATCAAATGTTAAGAATTTCAAATGGAATTATTTAAATTTCAAATGGAATTTTATTAATTTCAAGTGGAATTTTATGAATTTCAAATGCACATATTTGGAATTTCAAATGGAAGTTTATGAATTTCAAATGGAATTCTATGAATTCCGAAAGGTATTCTAGGAATTACAAATAAAATTCTCGAATTACAGCTGATATGTTGTGAATTGCAAATGGAATTCTCGAATTGCAAATTATATGTTGTGGATTACAAATGGAATTCTCGAATTACATTTGATATGTTTTGAATAACATGTGAAAAAGGTGTAGTGTGGAATTGATGACAGACCGGTGAAAATTTTATAGTTTCGGGCAGTCATTTCTTGGAAATATTTACGGAAATATTTTGGTAACGAAGTTTTTTATGTCCTTTAAAGAATAGAACGATGGATTGAATCAGTTTGGATTTATATTTTAGGGTTATATTAGGAATAGTATTGCTAATATATGAATATTGATATTTTTCACAACAGTTTAAGCGCCACATTATTCAAGGACATGTTTAGCTTTGAGAGTGTTTTTTGAAAGGACGAATTTCTATATAATAATTTTTGGAGAATATTATTGATTATTCTTAAAGGACTACTATGGATATTAATATGAATATTTGTAAATGTATTATAAAGCAGTGGTTATGATTTTTTTATTTTTTTTTCAAGGACAAACAATATATTAAGGGAAGACCCCCACCCCAGCCTATCTCGATTTTAATTTTTCAAGATTTTCAATGGGCTGGTAAATCAATACCAATGCTTGTTAAGGTTTGTAACTTTGCACATATATAATTGAAGATTTAAAAGAGAAGAAAAATGATTTACAAAAAAATTTTGTTATTGTTTTGTTGTTGTTTTTTTAAGTTCTTATTTTTGATGGCGGGCATGATAACTCATCACTGGAACATCGGAATCCGAAAATTCCAACGGTGTTAGAAAGAGTACATGTCTGGCTCCGATATATTTCATTATCGTCATGTTTGAAGTTTCTTTTATCACAATACCTTTAGAAGGCAGAATGATTGCAACATATGGCTAAATAGTCTTTGTAGGGTAAAAATTGACTATTCCCCGTAACGACTACCCAACCGTAACACACGGAACAAATCATATAAATATTTTAATAATAACCAGTAAGGAAAGTAGTAAAGTCGGACTGGGACGACTATATGATACCCTTCACCACTTTGGGTATATTCTACGTATGTATCCTAACAGACGACGCGTTTTTATCTACATCTGAACCGATTTCAGGGAAACTTGCCAGAGGCTAAGTTGTGTCAATCAGCCTAGCTATGGATCTTTTCACGAAACTTAGCAACAACATTTTAGACTTAATTCAGTACCCTATACCAAAATTCGTGCAAATCGAAATATATATTGGGACTTTGCACCAATTAGATTAAATCGGACTAAAATATATATGAACCGATTTTCACGAAACTTAGCACACGTCATTCTAGCCTTAATTCAGTATGATTTTCAGAGACGTTGATACACCAATTACTTAAAATCGGATGCAAATACATATAAGAGCTATATATAAATCTGAACCGATTTTCACGAAACTCATTCTAGACTTAATTCGGTACGCTATGCCAAATCATTCTAGACGCAATTCAGTACGCTGTGCTAAATTTCGTGCAAATCGAAAGGGACTTTGGTGCACCACTTACCTTAAATCGGACAAAAATATATATGGAAGCTATATCTAAATCTAAACAGATTTTTCCCAATTTCAATAGGGTTCGTCCTTGGGCCAAATAAGTGACGTATGCCAAATTTCAAATAATAAATGCGACCTGTACTTTGTTTACAATTTAACATGGACAGACAGACAGACGGACAGACGGACATGTATAAATCCACTTAAAAAGTGATTCTATGCATATTCTCAAAAGGAACCATGTGTCTATCTCGTTTCCTTTTGCATGTTACAAACATATGCACAAAGACATAATACCCTGTACCACAGTGTGGTGAAGGGTATAAAAAGGGGGTTATATGGGGACTATCCCAAAAAAGGGGTGAATATTAATAATTTTTGGTGGGGAGATTTGTTACCATATACCACTACAAAATACCAAATTTCAGCGAATCCGGTTAAAAAATGCGCTCAAGAACCTCAAAATATCGAAAATTGCAGGTACCCTTATATGGTGACTATCCGAAAAAAATTGACCTCTATTTATAATTTTCTGTGGAGATATTTGCTACCCAATAACTACTGAAATTACTAAATTGCAGCCAATTCGGTGAAAAAATCCGGTCAAAACCCCCCAAAAACCGGAAATTGGGAGGAGGGGGCTACCAGAAAAAGTGGACCTATATTTATAATTTTTAGAGGGGAAATTTGGTACCCAATAAGAACCCAATGTACTAAATTTCAGCGAATTCGGTTGAAAACCGCGCTCAAGAACCCTAAAATACCGAAAATTGGGGGGTACCCTTACATGGGGGCTACCCAAAAAAATTGACCTATATTCATAATTTGTAGTATAGAGATTTGCTACCCAATAAGAACTCAAAGTACCGAATTTCCGCGAATTCGGTTGAAAACCGCGCTTAAGAACTCTAAAATACCGCAAAATTGGGGGTACCCTTATATGGGGGCTATCCGAAAATATGGACCCATATTTATAATTTTTAGTGGAGAAATTTGGTACCCAATAAGACCCCAATGTACCGAATTTCAGCGAATTCGGTTGCAAAACGCGCTCATGAACCTCAAAATACCGAAAATTTGGGGGTACCCTTATATGGGAGCTATGCCTAAACATGGACCGATAAAGCCCATCTTCGAACTTGACCTGCCTGCAGACAAAGGACGACTCTATGCAAAATTTTGGCGATCTATCTCAATTCGTTTAGTCGCTAGAGTGATTACAACAGACAGACACACGGACATGGCTACATCGTCATAGAATTTTACGCTGATCAAGAATATATATACTTTATAGGATCGGAAATGATTATTTGATGTGTTACAAACGGAAAAACAAAATTAATATACCCTCCATACTATGGTGGAGGGTATAAAAATAAGGAAGATCTTCACCGATTAGCTTTATCTTAGTTCATACGATAGCTATACACTCACAGAGAAACATGTTAAAATTTGGAATAGATTGGGTCATTAGCTTTTGAGTTATCGTGCCCGCCATTCACAAAAGAGAAAAATGCGTTTAAAGTTTGAGAAGCCCTTTAGCCGTCACTAGATGCTAACACAATAAATCGGATATATCTTCAACAGTTCTTGAGATTTTCACTTGAAATTTTGTAGAGACATTCTTTAATCAGTGTAGATTCGAATTATATCATCAAAAATTTTGACCCCGAGAATGGGGGGGTCCCCTTAAACAAAAAATAAGAACAGGTAGGGCTAAAACTATAAATTATTTGGTAAGTTATTAAACATATTATAAAAGGGGCCAGCACAACAACAAGTATAGTTTTTTATACCCTTCACCACACTGTGGTACAGGGTATTATGTCTTTGTGCATATGTTTGTAACAGGCAAAAATAATCGAGATAGACCCATGGTTCCTTTTGAGAATATGCATAGAATCACTTTCTGAGTCGATTTACGCATGTCCGTCTGTCCGTCCGTCCGTCCGTCCGTCCGTCCGTCCGTCCGTCTGTCCATGTTAAATTGTAAACAAAGTACAGGTCGCATTTATGATCCGAATTGGATGAAATTTGGCATAGGTCACTTATTTGGCCCAAGGACGAACCCTATTGAAATTGGGAAAAATCGGTTCAGATTTAGATATAGCTCCCATATATATATTTAACCGATTTAATGTAAACAGTCCCTATATAACTTTCGATTTGCACGAAATTTAGTACAGCCTAATCATTTAGGTCTAGAATGATGTCTGCCAAGTTTCGTGAAAATCGGTCCAGATTTAGATATAGCTCCCATATATAGTTTCGTCCGATTTCATGTAAATGGTGCCCCAAAGTCCCTATATATCTTTTGATTTGCACGAAATTTGGCATAACGTACTGAATTAAGCCTAGAGTGATGTCTGCCAAGTTTCGTGAAAATCGGTCCAGATTTAGATATAGCTCCCATATATAGTTTCGTCCGATTTCATGTAAATGGTGCCCCAAAGTCTCTATATATCTTTCGATTTGCACGAAATTTGGCATAACGTACTGAATTGAGTCTAGAATGGTGTCTGCCCAGTTTCAAGAAAATCGGTCCAGATTTAGATATAGCTCCCATATATAGTTTCGTCCGATTTCATGTAAATGGTGCCCCAAAGTCCCTATATATCCTTCGATTTGCACGAAATTCGGTACAGTCTAATCATTTAGGTCTAGAATGATGTCTGCCAAGCTCCGTGAAAATCGGTCAAGATTTAGATATAGCTACCATATATAGTTTCGTCCGATTTCATGTAAATTGTGACCAAAATCCATATATATCTTTCGATTTGCACGAAATTTGGCATAACGTACTGAATTGAGCCTAGAGTTATGTCTGCCAAGTTTCGTGAAAATCAGTCCAGATTTAGATATAGCTCCCATATATAGTTTCGTCCGATTTCATGTAAATTGTGCACCAACATCCATATATATCTTTCGATTTGCCCGAAATTTTGCACAACGTACTGAATTGAGCCTAGAGTGATGTCTGCCAAGTTTCGATAAAATCGGTCTATATTTCTATATAGCTCCCACATATAGTTTCGTCCGATTTCATGTAAATGGTTCACCAAAGTCGCTATATATCTTTCGATTTGCACGAAATTTGGCATAACGTACTGAATTGAGCCTAGAGTGATGTCTGCCTTGTTTCGTGAAAATCGGTCCAGATTTAGATATAGCTCCATTTTATTATAGATTGATTTTATGTAATTGACGCACCAAGGAACCAATAGGAACAAAACGTTCTAAAGTTAGTATAACCTAACCTGTGACAAGTTTGTTTGAAATCGCTTAATATGTGGATATAGCTTACATATATTTTTTCGCCCGATATCAAGCAAATTGGGCATCATACTCCTCATGTTAGTCAGATTGACATCAAATTTTGCACAACGTACAAAATTGAGCATAGAATTACGTAGTTGCGTTTTCTAGAAGTACAGACATAGTCAACCGGATGACCTATTTATATTTGTTTGAAGTCGATTTACACACTTTATGGACAAATCTAGGTAGATTCACATTTAGATAAATATCACATATTTTATTTCATCCAATTTCATGTTAATAGTCCTGTTTAATGTACCCATAGTGGTGAAGGGTATCCTAGAGTCGGCCCCGTCCGACTTTACTACTTGTTTTTTAAAAGGATGAGATAAGCCATGGAATTTTATTGGTGTATTTAAAAAACTATTCCAACTATATGCTATTTTATAAGATTAAGAGTATTATAAGGACTATGACAGGTATAACCGTGGTTTGGTAAAGTATATTTTTAAGGGTTATTAAGAATATTTTTTAATTATTGAATATATGCATTATTAGCGTAGATTTGTTCATTGAATATTTTATTGGCGTTTTATTAAGGTGTACCACAACTATAATAATAGCATTTTTTTATTTTTTATTTTGAAGGAATATGATAGGTATAAGCGTGGTTTTCTCAAGCATATTTTTGAACTAAAGACCGAATGAATATATTGGATATAGGAATGGTATTTTTTATACCCTTCACCACACTGTGGTACAGGGTATTATGTCTTTGTGCATATGTTTGTAACAGGCAAAAATAATCGAGATAGACCCATGGTTCCTTTTGAGAATATGCATAGAATCACTTTCTGAGTCGATTTACGCATGTCCGTCTGTCCGTCCGTCCGTCCGTCCGTCCGTCCGTCCGTCCGTCCGTCTGTCCATGTTAAATTGTAAACAAAGTACAGGTCGCATTTATGATCCGAATTGGATGAAATTTGGCATAGGTCACTTATTTGGCCCAAGGACGAACCCTATTGAAATTGGGAAAAATCGGTTCAGATTTAGATATAGCTCCCATATATATATTTAACCGATTTAATGTAAACAGTCCCTATATAACTTTCGATTTGCACGAAATTTAGTACAGCCTAATCATTTAGGTCTAGAATGATGTCTGCCAAGTTTCGTGAAAATCGGTCCAGATTTAGATATAGCTCCCATATATAGTTTCGTCCGATTTCATGTAAATGGTGCCCCAAAGTCCCTATATATCTTTTGATTTGCACGAAATTTGGCATAACGTACTGAATTAAGCCTAGAGTGATGTCTGCCAAGTTTCGTGAAAATCGGTCCAGATTTAGATATAGCTCCCATATATAGTTTCGTCCGATTTCATGTAAATGGTGCCCCAAAGTCTCTATATATCTTTCGATTTGCACGAAATTTGGCATAACGTACTGAATTGAGTCTAGAATGGTGTCTGCCCAGTTTCAAGAAAATCGGTCCAGATTTAGATATAGCTCCCATATATAGTTTCGTCCGATTTCATGTAAATGGTGCCCCAAAGTCCCTATATATCCTTCGATTTGCACGAAATTCGGTACAGTCTAATCATTTAGGTCTAGAATGATGTCTGCCAAGCTCCGTGAAAATCGGTCAAGATTTAGATATAGCTACCATATATAGTTTCGTCCGATTTCATGTAAATTGTGACCAAAATCCATATATATCTTTCGATTTGCACGAAATTTGGCATAACGTACTGAATTGAGCCTAGAGTTATGTCTGCCAAGTTTCGTGAAAATCAGTCCAGATTTAGATATAGCTCCCATATATAGTTTCGTCCGATTTCATGTAAATTGTGCACCAACATCCATATATATCTTTCGATTTGCCCGAAATTTTGCACAACGTACTGAATTGAGCCTAGAGTGATGTCTGCCAAGTTTCGATAAAATCGGTCTATATTTCTATATAGCTCCCACATATAGTTTCGTCCGATTTCATGTAAATGGTTCACCAAAGTCGCTATATATCTTTCGATTTGCACGAAATTTGGCATAACGTACTGAATTGAGCCTAGAGTGATGTCTGCCTTGTTTCGTGAAAATCGGTCCAGATTTAGATATAGCTCCATTTTATTATAGATTGATTTTATGTAATTGACGCACCAAGGAACCAATAGGAACAAAACGTTCTAAAGTTAGTATAACCTAACCTGTGACAAGTTTGTTTGAAATCGCTTAATATGTGGATATAGCTTACATATATTTTTTCGCCCGATATCAAGCAAATTGGGCATCATACTCCTCATGTTAGTCAGATTGACATCAAATTTTGCACAACGTACAAAATTGAGCATAGAATTACGTAGTTGCGTTTTCTAGAAGTACAGACATAGTCAACCGGATGACCTATTTATATTTGTTTGAAGTCGATTTACACACTTTATGGACAAATCTAGGTAGATTCACATTTAGATAAATATCACATATTTTATTTCATCCAATTTCATGTTAATAGTCCTGTTTAATGTACCCATAGTGGTGAAGGGTATCCTAGAGTCGGCCCCGTCCGACTTTACTACTTGTTTTTTATTTCTAATGTCGGAGTGGACAGATTCAAATTATTCCTTGTTGGATAGTTCTTACACGGAAAGACAAAAAGAGCAAATGTTGGTCATTTAAATGGCATATTCTACACACCACAACCGATGTGGTTTTAATTCAGATATTTTTGTTAAGAGCATAATTTTCGATATCCGATTGTTGCTCATTTTCCGCAACCACGCAAAATGTTTATGGTATACGACTTTACAGAGAAATTGATATTATTCCTAGGATTGTTGCTTGGAAAATGTTGAATGTTTTGGATTCTGAACGATTTAAATAAGTTAAAATGATTTTGGACAGAAAACATTATTATGCATACATAATTCTATACTGAGTAGCTATGGAATCTTTGTAATTAATATAAAATTGGCTTAAATTGCAAAGGAATCAAATAAAAATAAATAAAAAAGTTCCGCCAATGTATGTTATTTGAGCAAAACATGTACTCTTTCTAATTCTATTAGAATTTTGTATCCAAAATAAATACAAATTCAGATCAAAACTTTACAACTGACCTTCTAAACCCGCCTTGACTGACCAGGTTGTATTTGTAGTGCCATGCTAACCTACAATATAAATCTAAAATGTCAAATTTTGAAACATATTCGAACATCATTTTCCATATAATGACCAACGACTAACCGCTGGATGACAATGAACATTTTGTTGGTGTTTATTTTAGTTTCGGCGACCATAACCACAATCATGAAATCCATGTTGAATCGTTGAACAATTTTTTTCGTTTCAAAATGCCATTTGGTTTATAACCAAAAACCATTAACACTAGTCATCATTTGTCATTGGTATCGCCCAGCGGTAATTTAATTACCCGAATATTGTAAACATTTTAACGTAATTCTGGAATAGAATTTTAAAATTTGTAATGAAATGATTTTTGATATTTATTAAAAAATAAAATTGTGAATGTATTTTTTTCAAATGATTGTTAATAAATAAGTGATCGTTTTTAAAAGTGAATGTGTGAATGAAACATGACAATGACAATATATCACCTAAAGTTTTAAAAGAATGTAGAATGGTTCTTATGCCATATCTTACAACAATTTTTAACAATATTATACTTAGTAATGAGTATCCAAATGCACTAAAGATTCACAAGATCATACCTATACCTAAAATTGGAAATAATAACTCAATTGCGAACTTTCGTCCTATTTCTGTGTTATCGGTGATAAACAATATATTTGAAAGGATTTTATATAATCAAATAGCCGAATATTTTTATCGGAACAATTTAATTAATTCAAACCAATATGGATTCCGTAAAGGTAGTGGTACTGAGGAGGCGGTTATTAATGTTTTGAATTATGTTTGCAAAGCGATTGTTGCTTGCTGGCATTTTTTATGATTTGTCCAGGGCTTTCGATATGATCGACCATAATATTTTACTGCAGAAGTTGCGATTCTATGGGATGAATGATACCAGTATATTGCTTTTGGAGTCTTATTTAGGAAATAGGAAACAATTTGTGGAGATCAGTCAGTGTAGAAGCCAAATGTTGCACGTTCAATATGGTGTACCTCAAGGAAGCATTTTAGGTCCAATATTGTTTATCATATACATCAATAATCTTGTAAATTTACAGTTAAGTGGTCGTTTGTTCATGTATGCTGATGATATTTGTATTTTTTATCCATATAAATCAGAGACGGTCGTTAAATGTTATATGGAAAGAGATGCTGCTCTTATTCTTGAATATATGAGGCTCAATAAATTGTATATAAATGATAAAAAAACAAAGCTAATCCCATTTAGGCCACATGGAAATTTTGAATCTAGCTTCAATATTAACTTAGGCAGCAAACTTGTACGGGAAGTACATGAAATAATGTATCTTGGCCTACTGTTACAATCAAATCTTTCTTGGGATAAGCACATAAGCCATTTGAAAACAAAAATTTCACCGGCACTTGGTCTACTTTACAAATTCAAATACAAATTTAACCAAGAAACTAAATATCTTATTTACCAAACATTAATACAAAGTCATTTAAATTACATGGCTATAATTTATGCTCATAAAAACAATGTTAACCTCATATCCTTGCAACGTTTACAAAATAGAGCTTTAAAACTAGTCGCAAACCTGCCAATTTTACACTCAACACTAAGTCTTTTTAAAAATACATTTAAATCTTTATTACCAGTTTATGGCCTTTACAAATATCAAATTATGATTTATGTTTTTAAATGTTTAAATAATATTGGATTCGATACAATTGACTTTATGCAAAATCAAAGCTATTTCAAAACTCGTAACAATTCAAATCTTCTTCTTGTTTCAATATATACCTACATCTATGTATAATTTGCCAACTAAGCCTCTAAATGCCCATTGGCGCTGAGGCGCATTGTAACTTGTTTATAAGTATATATGAAATATAATAAATAAATAATAAAAAAAAACACTGAAGGACTGTGGATAATTGATATTAAGCCATAGATAATAAAGCTAATTCACCACTAATCTAGTTAGATTTTCAGCAGAAAATGTATTTCATGTTATTAGCAATGAATTTAGCTTTCTAAATATTAGGTTGGTGCTTATGAAATGTCGGATTCTCTTTACATGCGGACGTTTGTCTCCCTGTTTTCGTTATACTTTCATAGTCGTATTGTCCATTGCCAGAGACGTATTTCAGCAAAATAGGATTTCTCGAAGGACTTCCCTTTTCTTATTTCTTTTGAGTTTATTGCCGAAAATGAAAATGACGCGAATATTTTCTTATATGAGTACAAACTTGGTAATAGTGCTCAAAAACCCTCCCGCAACATAAACCAAGCCTTTGGGGAGAATGCAGTTAACGATCGGAAAGTGCAGCGTAGGTTCCAAAAATTTGTGAATTGGCAATTTTTCACTGCATAATGAGCCGCGCGGAAGATTCAAAACGTCTGTGAAAAATTATGACCTGAAAGTGAGTGAAATTTTTGTAGAATATTTGGCCAACTAATCTTATTTAGTTCAAAAAATAAGGACAAACAAGTAGTAAAGTCGGACGGGGCCGACTCTAGGATACCCTTCACCACTATGGGTACATTAAACAGGACTATTAACATGAAATTGGATGAAATAAAATATGTGATATTTATCTAAATGTGAATCTACCTAGATTTGTCCATAAAGTGTGTAAATCGACTTCAAACAAATATAAATAGGTCATCCGGTTGACTATGTCTGTACTTCTAGAAAACGCAACTACGTAATTCTATGCTCAATTTTGTACGTTGTGCAAAATTTGATGTCAATCTGACTAACATGAGGAGTATGATGCCCAATTTGCTTGATATCGGGCGAAAAAATATATGTAAGCTATATCCACATATTAAGCGATTTCAAACAAACTTGTCACAGGTTAGGTTATACTAACTTTAGAACGTTTTGTTCCTATTGGTTCCTTGGTGCGTCAATTACATAAAATCAATCTATAATAAAATGGAGCTATATCTAAATCTGGACCGATTTTCACGAAACAAGGCAGACATCACTCTAGGCTCAATTCAGTACGTTATGCCAAATTTCGTGCAAATCGAAAGATATATAGCGACTTTGGTGAACCATTTACATGAAATCGGACGAAACTATATGTGGGAGCTATATAGAAATATAGACCGATTTTATCGAAACTTGGCAGACATCACTCTAGGCTCAATTCAGTACGTTGTGCAAAATTTCGGGCAAATCGAAAGATATATATGGATGTTGGTGCACAATTTACATGAAATCGGACGAAACTATATATGGGAGCTATATCTAAATCTGGACTGATTTTCACGAAACTTGGCAGACATAACTCTAGGCTCAATTCAGTACGTTATGCCAAATTTCGTGCAAATCGAAAGATATATATGGATTTTGGTCACAATTTACATGAAATCGGACGAAACTATATATGGTAGCTATATCTAAATCTTGACCGATTTTCACGGAGCTTGGCAGACATCATTCTAGACCTAAATGATTAGACTGTACCGAATTTCGTGCAAATCGAAGGATATATAGGGACTTTGGGGCACCATTTACATGAAATCGGACGAAACTATATATGGGAGCTATATCTAAATCTGGACCGATTTTCTTGAAACTGGGCAGACACCATTCTAGACTCAATTCAGTACGTTATGCCAAATTTCGTGCAAATCGAAAGATATATAGAGACTTTGGGGCACCATTTACATGAAATCGGACGAAACTATATATGGGAGCTATATCTAAATCTGGACCGATTTTCACGAAACTTGGCAGACATCACTCTAGGCTTAATTCAGTACGTTATGCCAAATTTCGTGCAAATCAAAAGATATATAGGGACTTTGGGGCACCATTTACATGAAATCGGACGAAACTATATATGGGAGCTATATCTAAATCTGGACCGATTTTCACGAAACTTGGCAGACATCATTCTAGACCTAAATGATTAGGCTGTACTAAATTTCGTGCAAATCGAAAGTTATATAGGGACTGTTTACATTAAATCGGTTAAATATATATATGGGAGCTATATCTAAATCTGAACCGATTTTTCCCAATTTCAATAGGGTTCGTCCTTGGGCCAAATAAGTGACCTATGCCAAATTTCATCCAATTCGGATCATAAATGCGACCTGTACTTTGTTTACAATTTAACATGGACAGACGGACGGACGGACGGACGGACGGACGGACGGACGGACAGACGGACATGCGTAAATCGACTCAGAAAGTGATTCTATGCATATTCTCAAAAGGAACCATGGGTCTATCTCGATTATTTTTGCCTGTTACAAACATATGCACAAAGACATAATACCCTGTACCACAGTGTGGTGAAGGGTATAAAAATAAGAAAAAAAAGAAAAACGCAAAAGAACTCAAGATAGAAGGGGGAAACGTTTTACAAAAATATTCCTCATTCCATATGCCTGAAGAAATATCCTTTCAGAAATAACTTGGAATCGTCAAAAACAAATATATAAAGTTTCTTCTTTATTAACTTTAGAGTTATCAACAACAACATTTTTAATTTGTCCTTTTGGATTTGGAGAGTACATCCAAGGGTTTTCATTACTATTTTTTCATCCCCTAAAATCCAAATCATATAGACCAGTCGGGGTAATCGAAAAAAATCGACACTGATTTTCAATGGAATATTGATTACATACATATCTCCCTCGTATGATATATCAATTTTGAGTTTGTTTTGTTTCATTAAAGTAGACGTTAACTAAAAAAATACAGAAATCGTTCAACTTTCATCTGGTGTTTGGTTACCATTTTTTATGCATTTGTTTGTGGAAACTTTAATTTTTTTATTTTTCTTTGAATGTGCCATCTCAATTGTCCAGTTCTTATTAGGCCAATGTTTGCCTCTATGTAGCCTAGAGTGAAGATATCGAAAGAATGGAAAAAATGAAGAAAGATTTTTTTGTTCTCGAACACAGACAGTTCAAAAGAAGTTCGGAAAATGTGAAAAAGGCAAACGGAAACGATTCGTAATGTTAACATATGTATGTATGAAGTAGCTGGATGTGTAAACATAACATATACGAAGAAACGTTGTTATTTTGTCTGCCAATGTATCTGTGTGTACATAACAACAATTTACAAACATGTGTATCGATTTAACATTGTTAACATCTACTGGTCCTAGACATTGCAATTTCTTTCTTTGTTACTCTGTGTGTTTTCTCATTCATTCATTCAGTCTGTTTGTTGGTAGATAGCAATTTTAATGTTGTTTTCTGCAGCAGCAGCAAAAAGGATAGAAATAGCCAACCAACGGACCCTTTTTTGTTTACAAAAAAAAAAAAAAATCTCAGTGGGCCAACGAACACACAAAAGACCGCCCAACTTCATTAAAGCGAAAGTTGTTTGAAATATTTGACAAATATTCTAATGAAATGTAATCGAAATATTTTCCAATGAAAAGCAACTCATTTTTTCACTACTTAATAGTGTATCCAAAATGTGAATGAAATACTAATTAAAATTTCGCAAAAATATTTGTGGCATCTCTATGGATATTAATAAATTCGCCAAGTACATGATTATACTTTACTTGAATATGTGGAATATTTTATGAATCCGGTTTTTAGAAGATACCACAACAATTTGCTATAACAGTTCCATAAGAACTGAATTATATTTAGCTGTTCATAGAAATTGTTTAATTTTGGAAATATTTCGTGGTCTCATAAGTGGGTGTGTGTTGTACATATAGGTGAAGTATTCGTTGTAGTAGTGAAATAATTAAAATTGTTTCGTTAACCAATATACAATTTTAAAGAAGTTTATAATTCTCCTGAATTTGTCTATTTGTGTCATTACATTGTTTTTTCGTATCATTAGTTTATTTTTTCGTTTGAACCTCGGTATATGTTTACTTTTGTTGATTAATATATTCCGAACAAATTAGAATGTACCTGTTGCGGACGGTAACTCCCAAAAGTGCCAACCTGCTTCTTCCAAACTTTGCAAAACTTAATATTTGGCCAAATAGTCCCAAATTGCACAACCTAATATTTTGATCAAATCTAGATCGAAATATTGCAGCGATTGGATTAGATTCTAAATATGAACATACTAATATTTATACCATTCACCACTCTGTGGTACAGGGTAGTATGGCTTTGTGCATATGTTTGTAACAGGCAAATGGAAAGGAGATAGACACATGGATCATTTTGAGAATATGCATAGAATCACGTTCTAAGTCGATTTATGCATAGCCGTCCGTCTGTCTATCCATGTTAATTTGTAAACAAAGGACAGGCCGCATTTATAATCCGAATTGGATGAAATTTGGAATAGGTCACTTATTTGGCCCAAGGACGAACCCTATTGAAATAGGGAAAAGTCGGTTCAGATGTAGATATAACTCACATATATATTTTCGTCCGATTTAAGGTAAATGGTGTACCAAAGTCTCTAAATAACTTTCCATTAGCACGAAATTTGGTACAGCGTAATGAATTAGGTTTAGAATGATGGGTGTCAAGTTTCCTGAAAATCGGTTAAGATTTGGATATAGCCCCCATATATATTTTCGTCCGATTTAAGGTAAATGGTGTACCAAAGTCCCTATATATCTTTCGATCTGCACGTAATTTGGCACAGCGTAATAAATTAGGTCTACAATGATGTGTGTCAAGTTTCCTGAAAATTTGGCATAGCGTACTAAAATAAATCTGGAATGATGTGCACAAAAATTCGTGAAAATCGGTTCATATTTAGATATAGCTCCCATATATAGCTTCACCCGATTTTAGGTAAATAGTCCACTAAAGTCCCTGGAAAAATCCACTAAAATGTATGTCAAGTTTCGTGAAAATCGGTTCAGATATAGATATAGCTCCCATAAATATTTCCTACGGATTTAATGTAAATGATGTATCAAAGTCTCTATATATCTTTCTATTTGCACAAAATTTGTCATAGCGTACTGAATAAGGTGTACAATGATGTGTGTTAAGTTTCGGTTCAGGTTATGTAAAGTGTGCACTAAAGACCCAAAGTTTGTCCGATTGCCACACAATTTTGTACAATGAACTCGTTGAAATCGGTTCAGATTTAGATATAGCTTCTACATACATTTTTTCGTCCAATTTTACACAAAATTAACACACATTTTGCACAACGTACTGAACCTAGAAGTTAGATATAAATTCTGCACCAAATCCCCTAGGTGGGTCCGATTGGCACAAAATTTTCCACAACGTACTGAAGATACTATAACATAGCGTGTAGCAAGTTTTGTTGAAAACGGTTCAGTTAAGATATAGCTCCTAGATATAGGTTCAGCCGTTTGCTACAGAATTTTGCACAACGTACTGAAATATATATTGCTTAACGTTTGCCAACATTTGTAGTAATCGGTTACGATTTAGATATAGCTCCCATATATAGTTTCGTCTGATTTTAGTTAAATGGTACACCAAAGACCCAACGTTAGGCCGATTGACACAACATTTTGCACAGCATACTAGAGTAATTTAACGTAGTATGTGGAAAGTTTTGTTGAAATCGGTTCAAATTTGGATAGAACTGCCATATATATTTTCCCCCGAGGCCGATGTGCACAAACTTAAGGGGACCCCCCTCATTCTCGGGGTCAATTTTTTTTAATTTAATTCGAATCTACACAAAATCAAGACTGTCCCTACAAAATTTCAAGTGAAAATCTCAAGAACTCTTGAAAATATAGCCGATTTATTGTGTCAGCATCAAGTGACGGCTAAAGGGCTTCTCAAACTTTAAACGCGTTTTTATACCCTTCACCACACTGTGGTACAGGGTATTATGTCTTTGTGCATATGTTTGTAACAGGCAAAAATAATCGAGATAGACCCATGGTTCCTTTTGAGAATATGCATAGAATCACTTTCTGAGTCGATTTACGCATGTCCGTCTGTCCGTCCGTCCGTCCGTCCGTCCGTCCGTCCGTCTGTCCATGTTAAATTGTAAACAAAGTACAGGTCGCATTTATGATCCGAATTGGATGAAATTTGGCATAGGTCACTTATTTGGCCCAAGGACGAACCCTATTGAAATTGGGAAAAATCGGTTCAGATTTAGATATAGCTCCCATATATATATTTAACCGATTTAATGTAAACAGTCCCTATATAACTTTCGATTTGCACGAAATTTAGTACAGCCTAATCATTTAGGTCTAGAATGATGTCTGCCAAGTTTCGTGAAAATCGGTCCAGATTTAGATATAGCTCCCATATATAGTTTCGTCCGATTTCATGTAAATGGTGCCCCAAAGTCCCTATATATCTTTTGATTTGCACGAAATTTGGCATAACGTACTGAATTAAGCCTAGAGTGATGTCTGCCAAGTTTCGTGAAAATCGGTCCAGATTTAGATATAGCTCCCATATATAGTTTCGTCCGATTTCATGTAAATGGTGCCCCAAAGTCTCTATATATCTTTCGATTTGCACGAAATTTGGCATAACGTACTGAATTGAGTCTAGAATGGTGTCTGCCCAGTTTCAAGAAAATCGGTCCAGATTTAGATATAGCTCCCATATATAGTTTCGTCCGATTTCATGTAAATGGTGCCCCAAAGTCCCTATATATCCTTCGATTTGCACGAAATTCGGTACAGTCTAATCATTTAGGTCTAGAATGATGTCTGCCAAGCTCCGTGAAAATCGGTCAAGATTTAGATATAGCTACCATATATAGTTTCGTCCGATTTCATGTAAATTGTGACCAAAATCCATATATATCTTTCGATTTGCACGAAATTTGGCATAACGTACTGAATTGAGCCTAGAGTTATGTCTGCCAAGTTTCGTGAAAATCAGTCCAGATTTAGATATAGCTCCCATATATAGTTTCGTCCGATTTCATGTAAATTGTGCACCAACATCCATATATATCTTTCGATTTGCCCGAAATTTTGCACAACGTACTGAATTGAGCCTAGAGTGATGTCTGCCAAGTTTCGATAAAATCGGTCTATATTTCTATATAGCTCCCACATATAGTTTCGTCCGATTTCATGTAAATGGTTCACCAAAG
The DNA here is from genome assembly GCF_032173495.1 of Musca vetustissima. Lineage (NCBI taxonomy): Eukaryota > Metazoa > Arthropoda > Insecta > Diptera > Muscidae > Musca > Musca vetustissima. The sequence continues at coordinate 2,645 of NW_026877784.1, read as the reverse complement.
TCGCTATATATCTTTCGATTTGCACGAAATTTGGCATAACGTACTGAATTGAGCCTAGAGTGATGTCTGCCTTGTTTCGTGAAAATCGGTCCAGATTTAGATATAGCTCCATTTTATTATAGATTGATTTTATGTAATTGACGCACCAAGGAACCAATAGGAACAAAACGTTCTAAAGTTAGTATAACCTAACCTGTGACAAGTTTGTTTGAAATCGCTTAATATGTGGATATAGCTTACATATATTTTTTCGCCCGATATCAAGCAAATTGGGCATCATACTCCTCATGTTAGTCAGATTGACATCACATTTTGCACAACGTACAAAATTGAGCATAGAATTACGTAGTTGCGTTTTCTAGAAGTACAGACATAGTCAACCGGATGACCTATTTATATTTGTTTGAAGTCGATTTACACACTTTATGGACAAATCTAGGTAGATTCACATTTAGATAAATATCACATATTTTATTTCATCCAATTTCATGTTAATAGTCCTGTTTAATGTACCCATAGTGGTGAAGGGTATCCTAGTTCTCTTTTGCGAATGGCGGGCACGATAACTCAAAAACTAATAACCCAATCGATTCCGAGTTTTTACACGTTTCTCTGTGAGTGTATAGCTATCGTATGAACTAGGATATAAAGCCAATCGGTAAAGATCTTCCTTTTTATACCCTTCACCACACTGTGGTACAGGGTATTATGTCTTTGTGCATATGTTTGTAACAGGCAAAAATAATCGAGATAGACCCATGGTTCCTTTTGAGAATATGCATAGAATCACTTTCTGAGTCGATTTACGCATGTCCGTCTGTCCGTCCGTCCGTCCGTCCGTCCGTCCGTCTGTCCATGTTAAATTGTAAACAAAGTACAGGTCGCATTTATGATCCGAATTGGATGAAATTTGGCATAGGTCACTTATTTGGCCCAAGGACGAACCCTATTGAAATTGGGAAAAATCGGTTCAGATTTAGATATAGCTCCCATATATATATTTAACCGATTTAATGTAAACAGTCCCTATATAACTTTCGATTTGCACGAAATTTAGTACAGCCTAATCATTTAGGTCTAGAATGATGTCTGCCAAGTTTCGTGAAAATCGGTCCAGATTTAGATATAGCTCCCATATATAGTTTCGTCCGATTTCATGTAAATGGTGCCCCAAAGTCCCTATATATCTTTTGATTTGCACGAAATTTGGCATAACGTACTGAATTAAGCCTAGAGTGATGTCTGCCAAGTTTCGTGAAAATCGGTCCAGATTTAGATATAGCTCCCATATATAGTTTCGTCCGATTTCATGTAAATGGTGCCCCAAAGTCTCTATATATCTTTCGATTTGCACGAAATTTGGCATAACGTACTGAATTGAGTCTAGAATGGTGTCTGCCCAGTTTCAAGAAAATCGGTCCAGATTTAGATATAGCTCCCATATATAGTTTCGTCCGATTTCATGTAAATGGTGCCCCAAAGTCCCTATATATCCTTCGATTTGCACGAAATTCGGTACAGTCTAATCATTTAGGTCTAGAATGATGTCTGCCAAGCTCCGTGAAAATCGGTCAAGATTTAGATATAGCTACCATATATAGTTTCGTCCGATTTCATGTAAATTGTGACCAAAATCCATATATATCTTTCGATTTGCACGAAATTTGGCATAACGTACTGAATTGAGCCTAGAGTTATGTCTGCCAAGTTTCGTGAAAATCAGTCCAGATTTAGATATAGCTCCCATATATAGTTTCGTCCGATTTCATGTAAATTGTGCACCAACATCCATATATATCTTTCGATTTGCCCGAAATTTTGCACAACGTACTGAATTGAGCCTAGAGTGATGTCTGCCAAGTTTCGATAAAATCGGTCTATATTTCTATATAGCTCCCACATATAGTTTCGTCCGATTTCATGTAAATGGTTCACCAAAGTCGCTATATATCTTTCGATTTGCACGAAATTTGGCATAACGTACTGAATTGAGCCTAGAGTGATGTCTGCCTTGTTTCGTGAAAATCGGTCCAGATTTAGATATAGCTCCATTTTATTATAGATTGATTTTATGTAATTGACGCACCAAGGAACCAATAGGAACAAAACGTTCTAAAGTTAGTATAACCTAACCTGTGACAAGTTTGTTTGAAATCGCTTAATATGTGGATATAGCTTACATATATTTTTTCGCCCGATATCAAGCAAATTGGGCATCATACTCCTCATGTTAGTCAGATTGACATCAAATTTTGCACAACGTACAAAATTGAGCATAGAATTACGTAGTTGCGTTTTCTAGAAGTACAGACATAGTCAACCGGATGACCTATTTATATTTGTTTGAAGTCGATTTACACACTTTATGGACAAATCTAGGTAGATTCACATTTAGATAAATATCACATATTTTATTTCATCCAATTTCATGTTAATAGTCCTGTTTAATGTACCCATAGTGGTGAAGGGTATCCTAGAGTCGGCCCCGTCCGACTTTACTACTTGTTTTAACTTGGTTTTTGGTCAAAAATCGGCGATTTTCCAAAAATATTTTTTCAAAGGTCCGCCATTTTGTTAATTTTAGAGCGAAGTCAATAATCCTAGTTCATACGAGAGCCAGACATGTTCTTTTTTTAACACCGTTG
>NW_026877783.1:0-22863 GCF_032173495.1 Musca vetustissima | reverse complement strand
CCTAGGTTTTTATGTTGAAATCATGTTCTAACCACTGTGCGGCCAACGGGAAAAATGGACCGTCATAATAAAGTGAGAGGATTTCAAAATTTCTTTCATTCCAAAACATTTAGATTATTATCACGTACAATTTGTAATACGATGATGATGAAAACAAATGAATTATTTTAAGCCTACATATCCCCTTTTTCTAAAGTCCTTTTGAGATTTCTGATAATGAGTATTTTTGGGATCAATAAGCAAAGGAATACTTAGAGTAAACCCCGAACACTTTATCTAATCATCGATTCGTGCAAAATAAAAAAAAAAACAAACTCAGCAAAAGAAACCGATGAAAGATGATGGAAAACAACGAAACGGGTCTATTGATTTAATCTATGTGGTGTTACGATTAAGTCCTGCACACACACACACAAATTCTTTATAACATAAGGACTAAGCCTCTGGGTCATGGTGTTATTACTGTTATCGCAGACAGATCACAACACAATGAAAGAAATAATTTTTGAGGGTAGTAACAGTAAGCGACCCTTAAATACCACTCCAATAATCCTCCTCGTCAAGTGATTGTTAACATTTTGATTTGTATCGAATATTTTTTTTTGTTTTTGTGATTTTATTATTCCAATGATGCGTGGCAAATTTTTTAGCAAAATCAAAGACCTTTCACATCGGTTTCCTTTCTTTTTTGTTCGTGATTAGTAATTATTGCAGATTAGTTTTAAACATTGTTTTGTTGTGGCTTGTCATAACAATTAAAGATATTTGAAGGAAAGGTGATTGAGTTTGAAGGGTGAGAAAGTGTCTATTGGTATTTTCACAAGTTCAGGAAAAGTAGGGTTCATCAATTATTTTAAAACGGTGTCTATGTTGTTGTGTAATAGTGTTATTTACTTTGTCCTTTCTTAAAATTCCAAAACAAATATTTTATTCAGAAGCGCAAAGATGATTTTTTTCAAGTCGGGTGTACCGTAAAATTGTTTTCCATCAGTTGGACAGACAGGAGGCTTACATGAATTTACAACGAAATGTTCCTCAAAGTATTTATAGGGACCATCTGACATTAAATACGGAATTTCCAGAGTAGCTCCATAATAATGCGATCTCAATTAATGCGATCGACAATTTGTTGAAGTGTATGAAGAAGTGTAAAAATCATGCTGGAGAACTCGGGTATACCACTGTATAGGGCTATACGAGGGCGATTATATTTGAAATAATATATAAAATTGGAACGTAACCTTATATGAGAGGTACGCCTAAACGTATACAAACATTTCCCCTATATTCCCTACAAATGTACCTAGTGTAGAAGGTAATGTGCCTTCGCTTCATATGATGACTGTTGAAAAACATGGTTTGAAGGTCCACAAAGTACCGAATGATGGGGGTACCGTTCGAAACAACATTGTTAATTTTTCTTGGGCAGATTTTCTACACATTAAGAATCCAAAACATCAAAATTAGAGCATATTCGATTAAAAAACTTTATTGGGTCTGAGGTGATATTTTAAGGTGTTGCAAACGGAATGACACGACTAAGTTCTGGTAATATGGTATAAACGGGTAATGTAATACATCAGAGTTTTTCAACCATGTTGTGATAGACGGAAGGCATACATCCAGTGTTTTACACGTTCGATTGATCCTAGTAGCGAATATCGATTCGAACCATTACCTTGTGGAAGCCAAGGTACGCACCCGTCTTAATGTAGCAGCAAAGGTGCGAACTAACACAACACGGAAACTCGACGTCGAGTTTCACAACAAGTAGCCGAGGCCTACTACGCTCAACTTACCCATCTGCTTGAAGAAATAACTTCGTGTCCCGATAATAGTATAGAAGCATAATGGCAAAGAATTGGCCACTCCCTACAAACTGCAGCAAAAGCAACACTTGGGTATCAAAAACCACCACCAAGAAACCCATGGTACGCTCAGGAGTGTCGTAATGCTACTGATGTGAAAAACGCAGCGTATAGGGCAACCCTGCAGACATTAGCAACACGTAACGTGATGGGGAATTATCGGGAGAAAAGGAGAGAGGAGAAACGTGTTTTCAGAAAAAGAATAAAGAACAAGAAAAACTTGAGCGTGATTAAATCGAGATGAACAGGAGTCAGAATGAAGTCCGGAAATTTTACCAACGAGTAAAACACCAAACCTTTGGCTTTGGTGCAGGCACATCCTCCTGTAGAGATGATGAAGGAAACCTGGTGACAGATACATACAGCGTGTTGAGGATCTGCAAGGGGCATTTTGAAAAGCTGCTGGTATCAAGAGATGATGGTTTAAAGTGTTACCACCTAGCCAAGATGAGGTCATAAAAGCAATTAATCGGCTCAGCCGAACTATTCAAGACTGGTGGCCAGATGCTGGTCAGCAGCATGCACCAGCTGATTAGTACAATTTGACTAGATGAATGCATGCCCAATGATTTGAACCTCAGCATCCTGTGTTCCGTGCACAAAAAGGAGACAAGACGATATGTACCAACTATTGAGGAATAACTCTCCTTCCCTTCGCATATAAAGTGCTCAATGACATCATTGGACCAAACCAATGCGGCTTCAGACCTGGCAAATCCACCATTGACCAGATTTTCACCCTGCGCCAAATCCTGGAAAAGACCCACGAAAAACACATCGACATATACAACCTATTTGTCGACTATAAAGCCGCATTCGACAGCCGTATCCGTTCAGAGATGTTTATTATATGGATAAGAAGCATTGGTACTTGCGCAATCAGATGAGGCAGCTCTTGGGGTGTTTGAAAGAAAAATTCTCCGAAAGATCTATGGGCCGATCTGCGACGACGGTGAATATCGGCGTCGAATGAATCACGAGCTCTACAATTTATACGCGGACATCGACACATTCAGTCGTATTGATCTTCAGCGACTACGGTGGCTAGGCCATGTTGTGCGGATGAATGAGAATGCCCCAGTTCAAAAGTCATATGGTTCCCGTAGAAGGGGAAGGCCACGAATTAGATGAAAAGACCAAGTAGAGAACAACATCTTGGAACGTGGTCTTCCAAATTGGTGAATTTGCGCACAAGGCTGGGAAATCTTTTTTAAGCTCGGCTTATGGAACAAATCGTTCTGTAACAAGCTAGCTAAGTAAGTAAGTAGTTTCGTAAAAATCGGTTTAGATTTAGATATAGCTCCCATATATAGATTCGTTCGATTTAATGTAAATGGTGCAGCAAAGTCCCTATATATTATTCGTTTTGCACGAAATTTGGCACAGTGTAATGAATTAGGTCTAGAATAATGTGTGTTAAGTTTCCTGAAAATCGGTTCAGATTTAGATATATCTCCCACATATATTTTCGTCCTATTAAATGTAAATGGTGCACCAAAGTCCCTATACATCATTCGATTTGCACGAAATTTGGCACAGCGTAATGAATTAGGTCTAGAATGATGTGTGTTAAATTTCCTGAAATCGGTTCAGATTTAGATATAGCTTCTGTATCTGATCAAATAAATAAATTGTATAGGTTGCAGAATGACATGTTTATGGATCCAATTTCATTTTGCTGGTCCTTTAAAAATGCGACGTCTGTTAGGATTCATCTGTTGAATATACCCAAAGTGGTGAAGGGTATCATATAGCCGGCCCGGTCCGTCTTTACTACTTCCTTTTTATCAAAATTGTAATGTCTATTTTTGCTTTTATTTCGTGATGTTCGGGTCATAATTGTGGCCTCTAGAGAGAACAGAAAAACAGACAAATATACAGTTGTTGGCACATTTAATTTCTTAAATATTAAAGGATAATTTCTTCTTTGGCCAGAACTGAGCCTACATGCATTTCATGAAGATTGCCCCATAGCTGTGCCATGTATCGTGTTTGCAAATTATAATGGCCAGACGGACGAACACACATGTCTAGATTGAAATATGAGGATCAGTGTACTAAATTTCTGGAAGGATTTTGTTCATCTGAGAATTAGAAATGTCAACATTTAACCATTTTGAAAAAGGTCTAAGAGAAAGTCGACGACCATTTCCGATGGAAAATTAGGCTAAGACCTTCAAACTAATGTGTACCTCCTTTGAACATTTTCTGTTAGGAAGAATTTTATCTTCTGAGAGCGCTAAGAGTGCTAATTTGCCTAAAGAACGAGACACGAATGTTCCGGTGTACGTAGAAGATAACTGAGGCGACAGGGTAAGGCGAAGCAGTCGTTAGTGATAAAACTTAAAATTCTCAAAATAGAAAATGAAAATTTCATCTGAATGCATCGAAGTCAAAACTAATAGGATAACACTGGAATAAAATTAATGATATATATGTATTACTGACACACATACCACGTGGCATTCATAAACAGACATTTGACTCCAAACTTATTTAGCTGCTTTGCAATAAACTATATATGTAAGTTTTTATGACCCTCATTTTAAAACATTAAATTTAATAATAAATGTTTTTTTTTTGTTAATAAACAAACGAGTAACAACAATGCAAGCTTAAATTGTAATTATGCATTGTAGGGATTAACAACAAAAACAGCAACAACAACATCATAAAGCATACAATTAAACCATGGTAATACATCAAACGTTGCGTTCACAATTGTAAAACGATTTTGAAATTGATTAATTCATGTGTTGATATCAATTCGCTATTGTTGCCTGAATGGCATTCTGTTATTGTCGCATTTCTCGCAGGCATCTCTCTATGAGACAGTCCCGCATAATTTTTTGTTAACGCTTTAAAAATAAGCGACTATTCAAATGAATGTGCCATTCAATCAAGTGAAGAAAACAAATTCAGTCAGTCAAAAAAACCAATTTATTTATGTCTTAAGTGTCGAGACATACAAATTTACCAAAAAAGACCTAAAAACCCCCACCAACCGATTTACGAAGCGAAACAGCAACAATAATTTTGGAATATCAAGCCAACATTGTCAACCGTTATAGTCAGCCACTGTCTAGGGCTAGTGTCGCTGCTGTTGGTGTTGGAGCCGGCGGCTAACAAATGGACATTACATGTGATTACTATCAATTTTCGAAGTGTCCACATTCATTCAATTGATTTCTTGCGTTCATTCGTTCCAATAGACATTTGATTTTATGGTGTTCGGTATTTTTATTTGTTCCCATAAACCGATCATTAATATAAGTTTATGGATGTGTGCTGACCGAAACAAACAAGACAAAGTTGTCAAATGGGTTTCGGTTTGTCTTTAATTCGTCTTAATTGAGTTTTTTTTTTTGGTTTGTTCAGTTGGCTTCCAGTCTATGCGCCGAACTGAGTCTCCAATATATTTACAATGAGACAATTGCTCTGGCCGCAATGCATACATAATTGAATCACCCGAATAGTTGTTATTGTTGTGGTCTGAAAGTTAGTTAACAGGGTCACCACAGTGTGTTTGAATAGATTTCAAGTGTGGAAGCTTTTTCTCTCAAGTGTACTTTGGTGCTGACAGTGGGCTATATATGAGCTGAAGACGAGCTAAAGTGAGTCTCTATAGACGAACTGAAGGAAGGCTCTATAGACGAACTGAAGGGAGTCTCTATAGACGAACTGAAGTGGGTCTCTATAGACGAGCTGACGGGAGTCTCTATAGACGAGCTGACGGGAGTCTCTATAGACGCGCTGACGGGAGTCTCTATTAACGAGTTGACGGGAGTCTCTATAGACGGGCAACTAATGATGGGCATTAATCTACGCCTAATGATAGCCTCCAAAAATATTTTTAAAAAATCCACGCCTAATGATAGGCTAAAAAAAATTTTTAAACCAGTAATGAAAGTAGTAAAGTCGGACGGGGCCGAATATATGACACCTTTCACCACTTTGGGTATATTCAACAGATGAATCCTAACAAACGTCGTATTTTTAAAGGATCAGTAAAATGAAATTGGATCCATAAACATGTCATTCTGCAACCAATACTAAATTTTTTATTTGGTCAGATATAGAAGATATATCGGACGAAAATATATATGGGAGCTATATCTAAATCTGAATGGATTTTCAGGAAACTTAACACACATCATTCTAGGCCTAATTCATTACGCTGTGTCAAATTTCGTGCAAATTAAATGATATATAGGGGCTTTGGTGTACCATTTACATTAAATCGGACGAAAATATATATGGGAGCTATACCTAACTCAAAACCGATTTTCAGGAAACTTAGCACACGTCATTTTAGACTTAATTCAATACGCTATGCCAAAAATCGTGCAAATCAAATGATTTTCAGGGACTTTGGTGGACCAGTAACCTAAAACTCGGGCGAAACTATATATGGAAGGTATATCTAAATCTGAACCGATTTTCACGAAACTTAGCACACATCATTCTAGGCTTAATTCAGTACGCTGTACCAAATTTCGTGCAAATCGAAATCTAATTAGGGACTTTACAGCACCATTTACCTAAAATCGGGCGAAACTATATATGGAAGCTATATCTAAATCTGAACCGGTTTTCACGAAACTTAGCACACGTTACTCTAGACTTAATTCAATACGCTATGCCAAAATTCGTGCAAATCAAATGATTTTCAGGGACTTTGGTGCACCATTTACCTAAAATCGGGCGAAACTATATATGGGAGCTATATCTAAATCTGAACCGATTTTCACGAAACTTAGCACATATCATTGTAGACCTAATTTAGTAGCCTTACCAAATTTCGTGCAAATTGAAAGATACATAGGAACTTTGGTGCACCATTTACCTTAAATGGGACGAAAATATATATGAGAGCTATATCTAAATCTGAACCGATTTTTCCCAATTTCAATAGGGTTCGTCCTTGAGCCAAGCAAATGAGCTGTGCCAAATTGCATCCAATTCGGATCATAAATTCGACCTGTACTACAATTACAATTTAACATGGATAGACGGACATGCGGACAGACGGACGGACATGCATAAATCGACTCAGAAAGTGCTTCTATGTATAGTCTCAAAAGGAACCATGGGTCTATCTCGATTATTTTGCCTGTTACAAACATATGCACAAAGACATAATACCCTGTACCACAGTGTGGTGAAGGGTATAAAAATCCAGGCTTAATGATAGGGCCTAAAAACCAGTAAGGAAAATAGTAAAGTCGGACTGAGCTACTATATGATACCCTTCACCACTTTGGGTATATTCTACATATGTATCCTAACAGACGTCGCGTGGTTGTTATATATCTATATCTGAACCGATTTCAGGGAAACTTGCCAGAGACTTATTTTTATTACTTCAGCACGTTGTGTCAATCGGACTAGCTATGGATCTTTTCACGAAGCTTAGCAACATCATTCAAAACTTAATTCAGTACTCTATAACAAAATTCGTGCAAATCGAAAGATATATAGGGACTTTGGTGCACCAATAACATAAAACCGAACGAAAATATATATGGGAGCTACATTTAAGTCTGAACCGATTTTCACGAAACTCTAGACTTAATTCAGTACGCTATGACAAATTTCGTGCAAATCTAATGATCTTCAGAGACTCGAAAGATACATACGGTCTCTGATGCACCAATTACCTTAAATGGGATGACAATATATGGGAGCTATATCTAAATTTGAACCGATTTTCACGAAACTTTGCACACATCATCCTCGACTTAATTCAGCATGCTATGTCAAATTCCATGCAAATCGAAATATATATAGGAACTTTGGTACACAATTTACCTTAAATCGGACGAAGATATATATGGGAGCTATATCTAAATTTGAACCGATTTTCACGAAACTTTGCACACATCATTCTAGACATAATTTAGTACGCTGTGCCATATTTCGTGCAAATCGAAAGATATATAGGGACTTTTGTACACAATTTACCTTAAATCGGGCGAAGATATATATAGGAGCTATAACTAAATCTGAACCGATTTTCACGAAACTTAGCACACATCATTCTAGACCTTTTTCATTACTCTGTGTCAAATTTCGTGCAAATTGAAAGATATATAGGGACTTTAGAGGACTATTTACCTAAAATCGGGCGAAACTATATATGGGAGCTATATCTACATCTGAACCGATTTTCACGAAATTTTGCACACATCATTCTGCACCTTATTAATTACGCTGTGACAAATTTCGTGCAAATCGAAGGATATATAGGGACTTTGGTACACCATTTACCTTAAATCGGACGAAAATATATATGGAAGCTATATCTAAATCTGAACCGATTTTTCCCAATTTCAATAGGGTTCGTCCTTGGGCCAAACAAATGAGCTGTGCCAAATTTCATCCAATTCGGATCATAAATGCGACCTGTACTTTTTAACATGGGCAGACAGACGGACGGACGGACATACTTAAATCGTTTCATAAAGTGATTCTATGCATATTCTCAAAAGGAACCTTTTGTCTATCTCGTTTCCATTTGTCTGTGACAAACATATGCACAAAGACATAATACCCTGTACCACAGTGTGGTGAAGGGTATAAAAATCCAGGCTTAATGATAGGGCCTAAAAAATATTTGTAAAAAGTCAACGCCTAATGAAACCCTCTAAAAATGGTTTAAAAAATCCACGCATCGACTATGTTGGCTAAGGAATGTCTCTTCAGTTCAAACCACTGTCTCCCACTAACTATTTATTGTAATCATCACCCTTTTGGGTGACTCTAATAATTTTTCTTAGTTTAGCTTTTTTGTGTGTCTTTTTGTTTGCGTGACTGTGCCAAGTGACAACGCACAACACTATTTCGTATTCACTACAAGTTTTAATTTTGAACGACACATTTATTTAGATTTTCATTGATGATAATGATTGAAATAAATCGATTCAATTGAATTTTAAACATCACAAATGGTTTTGAATTTTAATTTGTTGAATTTGTCAGTTGCAAGCTTTCTGTTGAGTGTTTATCGAATTTGGTGGCTATCGTTTTCGATACTCCAATGGTTTTCAAAAACAAAACAAAAACTCTTTATGTGTTTTTTACGCGTTTACATGTAGTTAATAGTTGACGTATAAATTGGTATCCATAGTACACGTTTGACGCCGTCTGTCTCTGAAATATGTAATGGGGTTATCAAAGTGTTGATTTCCGATTGTCAAGAATGGTAAAGAAAACAAAAATTGAAAACCGTTAAAACACCCTCCCACCAAGCAAGTGAATTCGAAAATTATCGGTTTTGAAAGATCACAAATAAAAATATACATATATTTTTTGGGGAAAGCTTCCTGTCATATTTTTTGTCGAAGTTATGTACATTTCAAAATTTTGTGTTCCTATAAAGGGTGTTAAGTTGTAAAATTGTAATGAGACTTAGAAGTTTGCCGATAGAAGCTTTTTTATGGACAATTAATTGTTAAGGTGTCGCCATATGGCTATAAAATATCAGACACTAAGCTTGGAATTAATGTATATGGCTTTCAATTATTACAAGTTTTATATAAATTACAATGTAATTTATGTTTGTTAGAGAGCTAATGAAGAAAATTTTATATTTATTGCTTATATCCGCAGAATATATATTTTGGACTTAGTGGCGCCTTTTTAATATCACACCTTGGTGGGCAATAAAAATAGGTAGAATTCTCTAGAGAATTGTGCAACAGGCATTTGAAATATTTGTTGATACAAGTAATTCCAAGATATAAAACTTGACAACATATTTTTGAACATTTATAAAAATTTTCCACAATTATTGTCTAAACAGAAGAAGCACTATGTGGCTGTAATTTAGCACAACGGTTTCTGAGAAAACAAAATATCTGCTTGCAGAAAAAGTATTTTAAAAAATATTTAGTAACACCTCCGACTTTTATTGACTACTAGGGTTAGGGTTGCCAGATGCCGATTGGCAAAAAGCTGGATATTAGAATTGAAGAAGATACACAAACATAAAATAATAATAATAATAACAATAATAATAATATATTCGTCGATCAATTTGAAAGTAGTTTAAGACTATTTGTTCTTATATTTAAATTTTTGATTGATTTGTTACAAAAGTATTGCTAAATGGTATTAATTTTGCCTTTGGCTATGTATTCTTTATCAAAATTTGTATCAGAGTCTAAAATGGACTTGAAGCACTTAAAAAAAAAACGACTAATATATTATTGATCACAATATAAGCCTATGTAGATTTAGGAATGTCCGTCTGTCTTTTGAAATCACGATATAGCTCAATTTTGCACATACAATTCTATTATCCATAGGATGTTTGATATGGAATATGGAATAAATCGGTCCACTTTTTGGATAGCCCCCATATAACCAATATTTCGGGGTATATAATTGTACTAAAAATTTTTGGTAATAAGATCATAGGGTGTCAACCATGAGAACCTGATAAACGAAATTAGATCCAATTTGGTGGAAAAACGTGTTTAAGCCCGCCACAATACCGAATAATGGGTGGACGGACGGACATGCATAAATCGATTCAGAAAGTGATTCTTTGCATATTCTCAAAAGGAACCTTGTGTCTATCTCGTTTACTTTTGCCTGTTACAAACATATGCGCAAAGACATAATAATGGTGAAGGGTATAAACATGTTAATTAACCAGTAAGTAAAGTCGGATGGGGCCGACTATATGATACCCAACTTTGAGTCTTTTGTGCTCCATTTTTTTTTTAAATCGGAAGAAAATATGCAGATTTTTTGTTACACAACTTTTAGTACGTTGTGCAAAATTGTGTGGCAATCTGCCTAACTTTGGGTCCGGAAACTTTACACACAACATTCTAGACTCAATTCAGTACGCTATGTCAAATTTCGTGCAAAATTAATATTAAATCAAGCTATAATATATCGGAGCTATATCTAAATCTGAACCGATTTTTACGAAACTTAACACACATCATTCCAGACTTAATTCATTACGCTATGAAAAATTTCGCATAAATCGAAAGACATATAGGGACTTTGGTACACCATTTACATTAAATCAATCGAACATATATATGACAGCTATATCTAAATCGGAACAGATTTTCACAAAATTTTGCACACATCATTCTAGACTCAATTCAGTACGGTATGCCAAATTTCATGCAAATTGGATATATAGGACTTTGGTACACCATTTACATGAAATCGGACGAAAATATATGTGGGAGTTATATCTAAATCTGAACCAACTTTTCCCAATTTCAATAGGGTTCGTCCTTTGGCCAAATAGACCAGCTGTGCCAAATTTCATCCAATTTGGATCATAAATACGACCTGTACTTTGGATTGAAGGATTTTTTTTATCTATGTAGATCACAATTTTTTTGTCGCTCGATTCTATTTCAATGGTCTTCCAAAGATGCTATGTCTCTTCTATCAGCACATTATCATCTCTTGCATGTTCCCAAAGTGGTGAAGGCGTTTTGGATTTACTCGCATACGATTTACCTTTGGATGTAATCAATATTTATCCTGCTTTAAGTATAGTCTCTAGAATCCTACAAATACAAATGCCTTTTCTGCAATGACATTTTTCATATTGAACCAGTAGATTCCACCCAACTCCTTGGAAAAACCTAGGTACAATGATAATGGACTCAAATAACTGTACCCTCTAAATTGCAGTATTTTTCGGATGTTCCACCACTTTTTGCTGTTTTTATACCATTCTCCACATTGTGGTACAGGGGATTATGTCTTTCTGCATATGTTTTTAACAGGCAAAAGGAATCGAGATTCCTTTTGAGAATATGTATAGAATCATTTTATGAGTCGATTTATGCATGTCCATCTATCCGTGCGTCCATGTAATTTTGTGAAGAAAGTACAAGTCGCATTTATTATCCGATTTCGATGAAATTTGGCACCTGTTAAATTTCCCTTATTGAAATTCGTCAGATTTTAGATAAATGGTGTATCAAACTACCAATATTGGTCCGATTGAGGCAAACTTTTATACAGAGTACGGAATTAGATCTGGATTGATATAGAGTCAAATTTAGGCCGATTGGCACAAAGTTTTGCACAGATAACAGAATTTGGTCTAAATTTATGTATGCGAAGATTTGTTGGAATCGGTTCAGATTTAGATTCTGCTTTTATATAGTTTCCTCCGATTTTATATAAATTCCGTATATATTTTTATCAGATTTCTTCAAATTGATGTACCAACTAACTAAAGTTTGTCCGCTTAGGACGAATTAGTGCACAACTTACTGAATTTAGTCCAAATTTATGTATGCGAAGATTTGTTGGAATCGGTTCAGATTTAGATGTTGCTTTTATATCGTTTCCTCCAATTTTATGTAAATTCCGTATATATTTTCATCCGATTTCTTCAAATTGATGTACTATGTAACTAAAGTTTGTCCGCTTAGTGCACAACGTACCAAATCGATAGTATCATATAGTCGGCCCCGTCCGACATTTGAACTTTCCTTACTAACTCATATTGGATTTATCGCTTCGCGTTTTGGTGTCGTACCTTATGGGCACACTATTCCATAAAATGGCCTTTAATTATATATTTTGAAATCTCATTAATACTTTTGTATTAATTTGTGGCCAATTTTTAGGGTAGCCCTAATATAACGTTACCTGCCAAACTTCGGTATGTTATGAAATTGGCACATTTTACTACCAAATTGATTGCAATTCATCATTTTATGTTCTTATTTGGTTCAAAAAATATCGGACCAAGTTTTGGTATTACAGTGGCAGTTACTTGCCATACCGGGACTTTGGAGGGTAAATAAGTTCATCGGATGGATTTTTATACCCTTAACCACACTGTGGTACAGGGTATTATGTCTTTGTGCATATGTTTGTAACAGGCAAAAATAATCGAGATAGAGCCATGGTTCCTTTTGAGAATATACATAGAATCACTTTCTGAGTCGATTTATGCATGTCCGTCTGTCCGTCCATGTATTTTTGTTAACAAAGTTCAGGTCGCATTTATGATCCGATTTGGATGAAATTTGGCACAGATCACTTAATTGGCCTAAGGACGAACCTTAGTTTGAAATTGGTGAAAATCAGTCCACGTTTAGGCATATCTCCCATATAAGGGTACCCCCATATTGTCGTTAATTTGAGGTTTTGAGCGCGTTTTTAACTGAATTCGCTGAAATTTGGTACTTTGAGTTCTTATTGGGTAGCAAATCTCCCTACCAAATATTATAAATAAAGGTCCATTTTTTCGGATAGCTCCCATATAAAGGTACCCCCAATTATCGGTATTGTGAGGTTCTTGTGCGCGTTTTTTAACTGAATTCACTGAAATTTGGTACTTTGAGTTCTTATTGGGTAGCAAATCTCCCTACCAAAAATTATAAATAAAGGTCAATTTTTTCGGATAGCCCCCATATAAGAGTACCCCCAATTTTCGGTATTTTGGGGGTTTTGATCGCATTTTCGACCGAATTCGCTGAAATTTGGTACTTTGAGTTCTTATTTGGTAGCAAATCTCCCTACCAAAATTTTAAATAAAAGTCAATTTTTCGGAGAGTCCCCATATAAGGGTAGCCTCAATTTTCGGCATTTTCGGGTTATTGGGCTCGTTTTATAACTGAATTCGCTGAAATTTTGTACATTGGGTTCTTATTGGGTACCAAATTACTCCACTAAAAATTATAAATATATGTCCAGTTTTTCTGGTAGTCCCCATATAACGGCACCCCCAAATTTTTGGTATTTTTTGGGTTTTGATCGTATTTTTCGACCGAATTGACTGTAATTTAGCACGTCGAGTTCTATTTAGGTAGCAAATCTCTCCACTATAAATTATAACTATTGGTAAATTTTTTCTGGTAGCCTCCATATAAGGGTACCCCCCAATTTTCGGTATTTTGAGGTTCTTGAACCAAATTCTTTTTATACCCTTCACCACACTGTGGTACAAGAATTATGTATTTGTGCATATTTTTGTAGCAGGCAAAAGGAAACGAGATAGACACATGGTTCCTTTTGAGAATATGCATAGAATCACTTTTTGAGTCGATTTAAGCACGAAATTTGGCACAGCGTAACAAATTAGGTCTAGAATGATGTGTGTTAATTTTCCTGAAAATAGGTTCAAATTTATATATAGCTCCCATATATATTTTCGTTCGATTTAATGTAAATGGTACACCAAAGTCTCTTATAATCTTTGGGTTTACACTAAATTTGGCACAGCGTAATGAATTAGGTCTAGATGTGTGTTAAGTTTCCTGAAATCGGTTCAGATTTAGATATAGCTTCTATATCTGACCAAATGAACAATTTAGTATCGGTTGCAGAATGACGTGTTTATGGTTCCAATTTCATTTTAATGGTCCTTTAAAAATGCGACGTCTGTTAGGATTCATCTGTTGAATATACTCAAAGTGGTTAAGGGTATCATATAGACGGCCCCGTCCGACTTTTTTGCTTTCCTTACTGGTTTATTCTGAGTATCTGTAGTTTGGTATTTACTTACTCCTAACAGCAATATAGCTCCATATATTTTTCGACATTTGTAGAAAAATGTTCCTTTTTTAACGCAATTTTAATATAATGCAGCCGAAATTCATGTTTGTATATGTGGCTCCTCGTGAAGACAATGTAGAAAACATGGTCCTCCAAAAAATTGATTATGAACTGAAATATCAAACAAATATTAATATTATTGAGAACTTGTTTATCTACAACAAATTCTCTTCTAAGATTATTATCTCTTTCTGCTTGAAAATCAATTAGTATTAAAAAATTTTAAAAACTCTATATATGGCCATTGTTTTCTACCGAATTACACCATCCCACCGATCAAGCGCATCTTCATGCTAATCAGCAATGTAAATATGACCCCTGCTACAAGAAGAATTGAAATGCAAACTTCTATTTACTCAACGAATTTGAACAAAATCAAAATGGAAACGAAAAATAAATATCTTCACAATGCGATGTTAAATGGCAGTCAGCCATGTGACGAAGCAAACCGATCTACCTATCAACCAAAGAGACCAGACCAAACCAACAACGTGTCAGACCAAACGCAACAATGCTTTTTTAGAATAAATGGCCAGTAAAAACACAATTCAAATTACCATGGCGTAGAGAGCTCAAAACCAATAATAATTATTATGTGGCATGACAAGGTGTGAGTACCTAAACAAATAAAAAATTCAATATGAAAATTGAATATTGAATATTTGTTCGTTGCTTTTTTTCTTTCTTGAAATCTTTCATGTTGAAGTGATTTTGACATGGTGTTAATAAGCAAAACTAGCAGAAAATAGCCAACACCCTGAGGAGCCTACACAACACTTTATCGCCGGGTATTTATCTTGTACTAACAGACCATTTTCTATTTATTTAAATACTCAGCTAAATAAATATTTTATTTATGGACAATACAAAACCAACAACATCGACAACTGTCCAGACATTAAACGACGAACTAATTTGTAATGCCATGAATGGGACATTTTTGTGCTGCCGCAAAGTCGCCGATTGTTGTCCCTTGGCAAATAATTCGTGTGTGGTATGATCATAGATTGTCACAGCGATTGTCACGGCGATGAGTGTATATACCCGAACTCTTTCAGCCGGGTTTGTTTTGCTGGTTTACACAATTCATCAGCACTATCATATGCATGAATGGCCAGAGAAGTCAAATTGACAGACATATGCCATAGGAAGATGGCAGTTCCAATATGAATGGTTAAATGGATGGATCTACGACGATGATCTGGGGGATAGTCTCTACTTCAATGGTAAAGAAGTGAATTTCATTTGACAAGTAAACATAAACATTATTCGTATGCAAGCATCGAACCCATCTGTCATGCATTCATGCGCATATTAAAATACGATTCCAGCTCACTATGGCCTGTGATGGCAATTTCGGTGTGGTGTGGTTTGGTATAGTGATGGTTATCAGGCGTCCGATTGTCCAGTATTTGTATTTTATTTATGCTTACCATTTGAATAATACAAATTCGTCATCCATATTAAAGTATGGGGTAGAAAATACATAAAACATACACCCCTCCCTTTATCGGGAAGGGATTTCTATGCAAACAAAACGAATAAAAGGCCTTGAAAAATATTCTTTAAAAAATCCACGCCTCTTGTAGGCCTTGAAAAATATTCTTTAAAAAATCCACGCCTCTTGTAGGCCTTGAAAAATATTCTTTAAAAAATCCACGCCTCTTGTAGGCCTTGAAAAATATTCTTTAAAAAATCCACGCCTCTTGTAGGCCTTGAAAAATATTATTTAAAAAATCCACGCCTCTTGTAGGCCTTGAAAAATATTCTTTAAAAAATCCACGCCTCTTGTAGGCCTTGAAAAATATTCTTTAAAAAATCCACGCCTCTTGTAGGCCTTGAAAAATATTCTTTAAAAAATCCACGCCTCTTGTAGGCCTTGAAAAAATTATTCTTTAAAAAATCCACGCCTCTTGTAGGCCTTGAAAAAATTATTCTTTAAAAAATCCACGCCTCTTGTAGGCCTTGAAAAAATTATTCTTTAAAAAATCCACGCCTCTTGTAGGCCTTGAAATAAGATTCATTAAAAAATCCACGCCTCTTGTAGGCCTTGAAAAAATTATTCTTTAAAAATCCACGCCTCTTGTAGGCCTTGAAAAAATGATTCTTTAAAAAATCCACGCCTCTTGTAGGCCTTGAAAAAATTATTCTTTAAAAAATCCACGCCTCTTGTAGGCCTTGAAAAAATTATTCTTTAAAAAATCCACGCCTCTTGTAGGCCTTGAAAAAATTATTCTTTAAAAAATCCACGCCTCTTGTAGGCCTTGAAAAAATATTCTTTACAAAATCCACGCCTCTTGTAGGCCTTGAAAAAATATTCTTTAAAAAATCCACGCCTCTTGTAGGCCTTGATAAAATATTCTTTAAAAAATCCACGCCTCTTGTAGGCCTTGAGAAAATATTCTTTAAAAAATCCACGCCTCTTGTAGGCCTTGAAAAAATTATTCTTTAAAAAATCCACGCCTCTTGTAGGCCTTGAAAAAATTATTCTTTAAAAAATCCACGCCTCTTGTAGGCCTTGAAAAAATTATTCTTTAAAAAATCCACGCCTCTTGTAGGCCTTGAAAAAATTATTCTTTAAAAAATCCACGCCTCTTGTAGGCCTTGAAAAAATTATTCTTTAAAAAATCCACGCCTCTTGTAGGCCTTGAAAAAATTATTCTTTAAAAAATCCACGCCTCTTGTAGGCCTTGAAAAAATTATTCTTTAAAAAATCCACGCCTCTTGTAGGCCTTGAAAAAATTATTCTTTAAAAAAATCCACGCCTTGTTTGGCCTCTGAAAAAAATTATTCTTTAAAAAATCCACGCCTCTTGTAGGCCTTGAAAAAATTATTCTTTAAAAAATCCACGCCTCTTGTAGGCCTTGAAAAAATTATTCTTTAAAAAATCCACGCCTCTTGTAGGCCTTGAAAAAATTTTTCTTTAAAAAATCCACGCCTCTTGTAGGCCTTGAAAAAATTATTCTTTAAAAAATCCACGCCTCTTGTAGGCCTTGAAAAAATTATTCTTTAAAAAATCCACGCCTCTTGTAGGCCTTGAAAAAATTATTCTTTAAAAAATCCACGCCTCTTGTAGGCCTTGAAAAAATTATTCTTTAAAAAATCCACGCCTCTTGTAGGCCTTGAAAAAATTATTCTTTAAAAAATCCACGCCTCTTGTAGGCCTTGAAAAAATTATTCTTTAAAAAATCCACGCCTCTTGTAGGCCTTGAAAAAATTATTCTTTAAAAAATCCACGCCTCTTGTAGGCCTTGAAAAAATATTCTTTAAAAAATCCACGCCTCTTGTAGGCCTTGAAAAAATATTCTTTAAAAAATCCACGCCTCTTGTAGGCCTTGAAAAAATTATTCTTTAAAAAATCCACGCCTCTTGTAGGCCTTGAAAAAATTATTCTTTAAAAATCCACGCCCACGCCTCTTTTAGGCCTTCAAAAATATTCTTTAAAAAATCCACGCCTCTTGTAGGCCTTTAAAAATTATTCTTTAAAAAATCCACGCCTCTTGTAGGCCTTTAGAAATTATTTTTTAAAAAATCCACGCCTCTTGTAGGCCTTTAAAAATTATTTTTCAAAAAATCCACGCCTCTTGTAGGCCTTTAGAAATTATTTTTTAAAAAATCCACGCCTCTTGTAGGCCTTGAAAAAATATTCTTTAAAAAATCCACGCCTCTTGTAGGTCTTGAAAAAATATTCTTTAAAAAATCCACGCCTCTTGTAGGCCTTGAAAAAATATTGTTTAACAAATCCACGCCTCTTGTAGGCCTTGAAAAAATACTTGTCCTTGAAAAAGTTATTCTGTAAAAAATCCACGCCTCTTCACCCCCTTACCATTATTATTGATATGTAAACATGACAAGATATTAATTCACCATAATTCCATAGAAATTATCAATAAAAAATATTTTACATAATTTTACGTGATTTACTTCTGCTAAACACACAATTCCAACTTCTGTATTTTGTTACCCTGTCACACCAACAGACCCCTACACAAATTGTTGCAATGCTGCAATACAAAATTTGAAAGCCATTAATATCAGTTTTGGTTTCGCTTGACACTTTATGCAAATTGAGTTCATTCGTTTATTTGATGCATTCGGCGGCGGTTAACTGTGTGGCGCCTGATATTTGTACGGATAACATTTCTTTCAACAACAAACGGACGGACAGACGATGCGACTTTTGCTACGTTAGTAACGCATTGCAAGAAATGTTGATTGAATTCATGCATATTTTATGTGTCAGCCAGTCAGTCAGTTTGGTCTGATATACCTTTGGGGGGTTCATAAATTTTCAATTCTCGTATCAGAAATCTCAAAGAATAACAACAAATGTAAATACGCATTTGTAATCATAAATTTTTGTATGGAAATGCAACAGGGAGCCAGAGCAGCAGAAAAATATGCGTCGCCATGTCGTATTGTACGTATGAACTCAAGGGACGTGAGATAAGCTATCGTTAGTTAAAGTTAAAAGGGGACAAACGAACGTTGTTATGGAATAAGAAATTTGTTTTATTTGATTAATGTCATAAACATGGTGAATTATGAAATGCAGTAACATCGTAGAATTTGATGAGTTCAAGTCTTGTTGAGACAGAGACATAAAAATCGTAAAAACTTGAGAAACTAAATTTTAGAACATGGAAAAAGTCGTTACGTTCGGGAGGGCCAAAATTTGTATGCCATTTAAAATAAGGTGAATATTTAAAATACACAAGCTTAAATTGTAAAATTGGGCTAGAGGATCGAAAATACCGAAAATAACAGGGACTGTTTCTGAAAATGTTTTGTGAAGAAGTTTTACCAATCAAGGTCGCGGATTACAAACATTTTATACCCTCCACCATAGTATGGACGGTTTCTTAAAATTGTCATTCCGTTTTAAACTCATCGAAATATTCATTTCTGACTCTATAAAGTATATATATTCTTGATCAGGGTAAAATTCTAAGACGATCTAGCCATGTCCGTCCGTCTGTTGCAATCACGCTATCTTCTGAAGAAATTGAGATAGATTCCCAAAATTTTGCACAGAGTCGTCTTTTGTCTACAGGCAGGTCAAGTTCGATGATGGGCTATATCGGTCCACGTTTAGGCATAGCTCCCAAAAACAGGTACAAAATTTCTCTATAAAAAATGATATATATAGGTCAAATTTTTCGGGTAGCCCCCATATAAGGGTACCCTCCAATTTTCGGTATTTTGGGGTTCTTGAGCGCGGTTTTCTATCCAATGAGTGTCCTTAATATCAAATTTGGAAAAGCCATGCCCATGAAAAACGTGTCTAACCTCCCCAAAATACCGAAATTTGGGAGGTAGCTTTATATGAGGTCTACAGTAAAAAGTCAGTCAATATTGAACATTGTTTACATGGGATGGTGGTGGAACTCCTTTCTTCCTTCTCAATCATAACAATTGTTAGGACAAAAATGTTTTTCGTCGACATATCGGTTTTAGTTCTTCAAAATCATTTTATACAAATTTGGGTAATATATATTGGCGGGCACAATAACTGTCGAAGGGTGTAACCGATTTTATATAAACATAGACGAAGTCCGACAGAGATTTCTAAAAAGTTGAGGGCTATAAATACACGTATAACGGTACCTACCCAAAACTGATCAACTCTTTGACAAAAACATATACATACAATGCAATTACTGAATAATTAGTGATTCAACTTATGTGACAAAATTTAATATATTTTAAATGAAAATCATTAAGCGGAGCGGAATAGTAGGATGGGCCGACCATCTGATACCCTACACAACTACCACTGAAGTCTTGTTTTTTGCGGATCTATAGTAAGAGTAGTAGCTACATGCGCAATGGAATGCTAAGGTTGTTATTGTTATCATGAAAGTCTGGGACCATTTGAACCGCTCAATATTAACCAATTATAATGAAAAGAGATACATTTGTTCCTTGGTCAGATGTCTTCTTTGTGCAAAATTTTGTGATGTTCGGATCATAATTGTGTTCTTTAGAGCGGCCAAAAAACAGCCAAAAATTATTTTTGGTCCATTTAATTCTCTAAATATTAATCGATCATTGGCAAAAACAATAGCGGGCCAGATCCCGCCCTACATGCTAGATCTATTCAACTAGTCGAGATATGACGATTGGTATACTAAAATGTAGCACTATGACCTATATATAGCGGCGTTACAAACTTCTGGGGCCACACAAAGCTGTGTGTGTACATAATGACTTGAATACCTAAAGGATAATAAAATAAGAGTTGACATAATTTTGTTGTTTTGTTTTTTATACCCGATCACAAGTCACTTATTTGGCCCAAGGGCATACCCTATTGAAATTGAAGAAAATCGGGTCAGATTTAGATATAGCTCCCATATAATTTGTCCGATTTAATGTAAATGGCGCACCAAAGTACCTATATATCCTTCGATGTGCACGAAATTTGGCATAGCGTACTGAATTGAGTCTAGAATGGTGTTTCGTGAAAAACGGTACAGATTTAGATATAGCTCCCATTTATATTTTCGTATCAGCGTGTATCAATTTTACTTTAAATCGTTTTCCATAACTTTGTCCCATGGTACGCAGACGACTCTAAATCTGCCCTCAAACTTTAAACGCGTTTTTCTCTTTTGCGAATGGCGGACACGATAACTCAAAAACTAATAACCCAATCGATTCCAAATTTTTACACGTTTCTCTGTGAGTGTACTGCTATCGTATGAACTAGGATAAAGCCAATCGGTGAAGATCTTCCTTATTTGTTAACTTGGTTTTTGGTAAAAAATCGGCGATTTTCCAAAAATATTTTTTCAAAGGTCCGTCATTTTGTTAATTTTAGAGCGAAGTCAATAATCCTAGTTCATACGAGAGCCAGACATGTACTCTTTCTAACACTGTTGCAATTTTCGGATTCCGATGTTCCAGTGAGGAGTAATCATGCCCGCCATCAAATAAGGACTTATCTTTAATTACAAAAAACAACAACAAAACTATTACACACATTTTTTGTAAATTATTTTTCTTGCCTTTTAAATCTTCAAATATATATATGCAAAGTTATATTCTTGATCAGTGTAAAATTCTAAGACGATTTATGCATGTCCGTCTGTTGTAATCACTCTAGCATCTAGCAGAATTGAGATAGATCGCCCCGGGCCGCCCCCTGCGTACGTCCCTGGTACCCCCCAATTTTCGGTATTTTGAGGTTCTTAATCTCGTTTTTCAACCGAATTTGCTGAAATTTGGTACTTTGAGTTCTTATTGGGTAGCAAATCTCCCCACCAAAAAATATAAATATAGGTTAATTTTTTCGGATAGCCCCCATATAAGGGTACCACCAAATTCGGTATTTTGGGGGTCTTGAGCGAATTCTCTGAAATTTGGTACATCAGGGTTCTTATTTGGTGCCAAATATTTACGCAAAAAATTATACACATCGGTCCACTTTTTCTGATAGCCCATATATATGGGTACCCCCAAATTTTCGGTATTTTGAATTTCTTGAGCGCGTTTTTCAACCGAATTCGCTGAACTTTGGTATTTTCAAGTCGTATATTTTTAAAAATCTTCCTACCAAAAATTATTAATATTCACCCCATTTTAGGGGTAGTCCCAATAAAACCCCTTTTTATACCCTTCACCACGCTGTGGTACAGGGTATTATGTTTTAGTGTAACAGGCAAAAATAATTGAGATAGACACATAGTTCCCTTTGAGAATATGCATAGAATCACTTTCTAAGTCGATTTATGCATGTCGTCCGTCCGTCTGTCTGTCTGTCCATGTTAAATTGTAAACAAAGTACAGGTCGCATTTATGATCCGAATTGGATGAAATTTGGCATAGGTCACTTATTCGGCCCAAGGACGAACCCTATTGAAATTGGGAAAAATCGGTTCAGATTTAGATATAGCTCCCATATATATATTTAACCGATTTAATGTAAACGGTCCCTATATATATTTCGATTTGCACGAAATTTGGTACAGGCTAATCATTTAGGCCTATAATGATGTCTGCCAATTTTCGTGAAAATCCAGATTTAGATATAGCTCCCATATATAGTTTCGTCCGATGGTGCCCCAAAGTCCCTATATATCTTTTTATTTGCACGAAATTTGGCATAACGTACTGAATTAAGCCTAGAGTGTTGTCTGCCAAGTTTCGTGAAAATCGGTCCAGATTTAGATATAGCTCCCATATATAGTTTCGTCCGATTTCATATGAATGGTGCCCCAAAGTCCCTATATATCTTTTGATTTCCACGAAATTTGGCATAACGTACTGAATTAAGCCTAGAGTGATATCTGCCAATTTTCGTGAAAATCGGTCCAGATTTAGATATAGCTCCATATATTCGTCCGATTTCATGTAAATGGTGCCCTAATGTTCTTATATATCTTTCGATTTGCACGAAATTTGGTATAACGTACTGAATTGAGCCTAGTATGAC
>NW_026877782.1:0-22452 GCF_032173495.1 Musca vetustissima | reverse complement strand
CAATAAAAATTTAAATAGCAAAATTCCTAAACATTCGTTTAAAAAATACAAAAAACTCTCAAAATTTTCGCCAAGTGTATTTTCACATTTGCAAGATAAATGATGAACATCCGTTTAGGAAACTAATGACTGCCTTATATTGGTTAGCCAATTCGACATTTATTAGTTATTTTTTGTGTTTTATTTCACCAGTTTTTATTTGCATTTTTTCATTTCCTTCCATTCCGTTCATTCATATTTTTCTTCTTGGAATAAAGACGAAATGCAAAAAAGAAAAATTAGTCATATCCTTGTCAAATTGGCCATAAAAATTGATACATTATTTGGTCTATCATTTATCAAGCGAGCGAACGAAAAAAGGCATAACCATGTCGCCGGACGACAATATTTGCATTTAAGAGGCGAAATTTCGCCAAAAAATGCAATGCGTGACTTTATTTGGTCTAAAAGATATTCCCACAAATCTTTGTGGCCACAATTTATTAACCATACACCAAAAAAGAAGTCGTCTCTGCTGCTTTGGTCGTGGTCGCCGTCGTCATCAGCTCTATTATTATTGTGGTGGTAATAGTAGCAACAAGAAATACAATATGGAAATTATTGGCAAAAACAACATTATTATTGTATTTTTAGTTGTACTTATTACGATCGGGGTAAAACATTTAACAAATTTGAAAATTAAGTATTCACAGGGCAGTGGTGACGTGTCAAGCTCCTTATACGAAGCAATAAATATTAACAAGTAAAAAAATTTCGAGATCATACCAAAAATCGAATTGAAACTAATATTTAACAAATTAGAAATTATCAGCGGTTCTACGCTATAACAAGATTCAGAGAGAAGAAATATGCCTTTGGGTGAAAGCCCCTGGCGAGTATATCACGAACATGAAATAGACAAATTCGCCACAGGTTTTTGAGATACTGTGGTGAATTTTTGCTGTTAACTTTAAATTTAATGAAGAAAAACATTTATATGTTTGTTTACGGCTATTGGAGGTTATTACCACTAGATAGTGTTTTTCGACTTCCAAATACTGTATTCAAAAGTTCGCTCATAAGATTTCAGATAGGGTACCCAAGGACAAGAAATCAATATTTGTATGTTTACATCGTAATTTTCCTCCTCAACCATGCTTCTTGAGTACCGCTGAAAAAATACCCAATGAAAATGCCCAAAGAAAACTGTATCTTTAAAGACGTCTTGGAAAAACGAACAAGAAACTACTTTCGATTATGTCGATTGGTGCAAATGCCCACCACACTGTGGTACAGGGTATTATGTTTTAGTTTATATGTTTGTAACAGCCAAAAGGAAACTATTGAGAATATGCATAGAATATGCATTGGCACAGCTCATTTGTTAGGTTCAGGTTTAAATATAGCTCCCATAGATACTTTCGTCCGATTTTATCTCAGTGGTGAGCCAAACTCGTCATATTTGTCCGATTGAGACATAATTTTGCACTGCGTTTGGAATTATGTCCAGTTTGATGTGAAGTTTTGTAAAAATCCATTCAGATTTAGATATAGCTTCCGTATATAGCTTAGACCGATTTTTATACCCTACACAACTATGTTGTCAGGGTATTATAGCTTTGTGCAGCCCCAAGAGTTTGTAACGCCGCGAAATATTGGTCCTAGATCCACCTTTAAGTATACCGATCGTCATATCTCGACTAGCTGAGTCGATCTAGACATGTGTATCCGTCCGTCGGTCTGTCGATTATAATTTGTAAACACGGTACATGCCACAGTTATGGACCAATCTTCACGAAATTTTGCATGTAGGATGGGTTATGGCCAATGAAGACCCCAATAGGGGTGAAATTGACAAAAAACTTTATTTTTGTCTGATTTTCTGGTCGCTCCAGAGGCCGCAATTATGGCCCAAATACATCGAATTGGGCCAAAGAATAACCATGCCTGTTTTGATAAAGATCGGTCAATATTAAGCGGGTCAAATGGACCCTGACATTTGTGTGAAAAATTACAAAATGTGTATTCTATAGCGTATATATTTACCCCTGAATGTCATAGACCCAAGAAGTTGAAAATATATCCAAGAGGAGTGGTTGGCCTTCGACTTGATACCAATTACATTCTTGTATGTACTCAGGTGTGGGAGTTACACTTAAATATTTACAGGTGCTTACGTATTCAATTATTATTTAGTAACTCATTACCACCCTAGAGGGCAAAAATATAGCGCTGATGGCTTAGAAATTTTGTATGAGGATCCAGGTATGGTCAAGGACAACGCCTGTAATTTTTTGTTTTTTGAGTCGATCTATAGGCCGCAATTGAAATCCGAACATAACAACACAACCCACGGCGAAGATGAAGAGAGTACAAATATTGCCCAAGATCAGAATATAAAACCACACAAAGATAGATTTTCGTGGAAGTTGTGTGTCGGCCCCGCCCGACTATACTGCTCCGCTCACTGGTTTGTAAATGGTGCACCAAAATCCCAAGGTTTGTTCGATTGAGACCAAATATTGCGCAGAGTACTGAGTTAGGTCCAGATAGACGTATGCGAAGAAATCGGTTCAGATTTAGATATATCTCCCATATATATTTTCGTCGAATTTCATGCAAATGGTGCGCCGAGGAGCTTACGTTTGGTGGCTTTACATGAAATATTATAGAGAGTATTAGATTGAAACTTGTTGAAATCTGTTCAGGTTTAGATATAACTTACATATCGTTAGCTTTAATGCAAAAAGGCGTAACTAACAAAGAATTGAAAATTGACTTTTTGAATGAATATTGTGAATGTCAATAAACTACATGTGTTGACAAAGTTTTACACGTCTGCGGTCAAGAAAGGAGCTTCTATTACCAAAAAACAAAACGGCGTATCTAAAAAAAATTCAAATTTGTACTTAATTGTTATGACTGCAATTAAACTAAATAACTAAATTTGTTAAAAAAAAATATAGTCTATTATTCGTCATATGCAATATCATCCTGCCGGGCATACATTTTGACATTTTTATAGTTTTCATTCAAAACAGTTTTTTGCTTCTCCTACACAATTATGCTTTTGTTAGTTACGCCTTTTTGCATTTTAGCTAACGATATATATTTCCATCTGATTTCGTCTAAATGGTGTACCAAATTATTAACTTTTTTTTGATTGGGACGAATTTCTGCACAACGTATAATATTGGTGCTACAAAAATTTCGGCACAACGTATAATATTGGAGCTACAATAACGCGTATTGGAGTTTGTAAAATATATTCATATGTAAATATAACCCCTATATATTAGGTTGGGGAAAAATAAGTCTATTTTTTATATAAACTATGGGACTTTATTTAACATGCTTCAGAATGTCCGATTTGGGCCAAATATGTACAGTTTTGTTGTATGATTTGTTGCCATTTTAAAGGTAACTCCATAATGCCTCTCTCATAGAAGTCCTGCACTCTATTTGTCGATTTTCACAATCCTCCCTATATACCAATTTTTTATGCTTCCAAACCAATCTTCGGAGGCTTCTGGCCTCCGTTTCTGGTCAATTGCTATCTTCAAACGGTCCAGTTGTTGGCAGTAGAGATCATAATTTAGCGTTTGCGCACATTGAAGCAACTCATAATAAATAATCCCCTTCCAGACACACCAAATGCAAAGCAGACACACCTAGTTTGGCCACCGTTTGAGGTGCTTCAGAGCTCTTTGGCCACTATCGTTTTCGCACATGGTTATCGTATGTGATCCATTTCTCATCTTCAGTTTGGCCAAGGCTTAGCAGATAGAAATTCGATCCATCCTATTTTTAACCCTCCACCATAGTATGGAGGGTATATTAATTTTGTCATTTCGTTTGTAACTCATCGAAATATTCATTTCCGACCTTACAAAGTTTATATATTCTTGATCAGGGTAAAATTCTAAGACGATCTAGCCATGTCCGTCCGTCTGTTGTAATCACGCTATCTTCTGAAGGAATTGAGATAGGGTGCTGACATTTTGCATAGGGTTGTATTTTGTCTGCAGGAAGGTCAATTTCGAAGATGGGATATATCGGTCCATAGGCATAGCTCCTATATAAGGGTACTCCCCAATTTTCGGTATATTGGGGCTCTTGAGTTCGTTCTTCAACCGAATTCACTGACATTTGGTGCATTGGGTTCTTATTGGGTACTAAATGTCTACACAAACATTTATAAATATAGGTCCACTTTTGCTGGTAGCTCTCATAATGGTACCTCCGAATTTTCAGTATTTTGGGGGGTTTTGATCGTAGTTTTCCACCGAATTGGCTGTAATTTTGTATTTTGAGTTCTTAATAGGTTCCAAATCTCTCCACAAATAATTATGAATATGGGCCCATTTTTCCGAGTAGCCTCCATATAAGGGTACTCCACAATTTTCGGTATTTTGGGGTTCTTGAGCGCGGTTTTCCACCGAATTCGCTGAAATTTGGTACATTAGGTTCTTATTGGGTACTAAATGTCTCCACAAAAAATTATAAATATA
This sequence comes from Musca vetustissima, assembly GCF_032173495.1. Taxonomy (NCBI): domain Eukaryota; kingdom Metazoa; phylum Arthropoda; class Insecta; order Diptera; family Muscidae; genus Musca; species Musca vetustissima. The sequence goes on along the minus strand of NW_026877782.1, from coordinate 17,962 downwards.
GGTCCACTTTTTCCGGTAGCCCCCACATAAAGGTACTTCCAAATTTTCAGTATTTTGGAGGTTTTGATCGTATTTTTCCGCCGAATTGGCTGTAATTTTGTATTTTGAGTTCTTTATAGGTTCCAAATCTCTCCACAAAAAATTATGAAAATGTGCCCATTTTTTCGGGTAAACCCCCATATAAGGGTACACCTATTTTTGGTATTTTGAGGTTCTTGAGCGCGTTTTTCAACCGAATTTGCTGCAATTTGGTATTTTGTAGTCGTATATCGTAACAAATCTCCCTACCAAAAATTATTAATATTCGCCCCCTTTTTGGGGTAGTCCCCATATTTATTCCGCGTTTTGAGTTTGGTTCTAAGACTCTGTTGTAATCATTTCATCATGCGGATGAGATAAAAAATTAGAACGTAACGTTCGATAATGAACTATAGACGCATTTAGGCCTAGCCCCTGTGTGATGGTTCCAGAAGAAGTGGACCGATATTCCCCATCTCCGAATTTGAACTAAGTTTGGAAGAAATAATAAGATGGGCAAAGTTTGAATGAAATCTAAATTTTCTGAAACGTATTTGGTCCAAAGAAACATGGGGTCTAGAACCAATATTTCGATGAGACACATCTTCATGGTGTTAAAATGTATTCACCCTCATCATCCATAAGGCTGAGGGTATAATTATCCATTAAAAATTTCTGAAATTTGTATTATGGTTGACATAATCCGTTTTTATAAATGTCGGTATAGGTCAACTTTTTTAGTATGTTCCCTACATTTTCATTTCTTGTACCTGTCAGTATATCTATGATGGAGCGTATCCAAAGTTCCGCCCGGCCGAACTTAACGCTTTTTTACTTGTTTATATTAAAATAATTATATGAATTTTCCGCGTTTTGGGTTTGGTTCTAACACTCTGTTATAATCATTTCACCTGCGAAGGATATCGAGATAAAAAACTAAAACGTACGGTTCGATAATGAACTATATGTGAACTATAACCCGCATTTAGGCTTAGCCGTAGCCCCTGTGTGGGAGGTACCAGTAGGCATGGACCGATATTCCCCAAATTCGGACTTGAAGTAAGTTCGGAAGAAATAATAAGATGGGAAGAAATCAAATTTTTCTGAAACGGATTTGGTCCAAAGAAACATGGGGTCTAGAACCAATATTTCGATGAGGCACATTTTCACCGTGTGAAAGTCTATACACACTAATTAGCCATAAGACTGAGGGTATATTTTTCTATTAAAAATTATATGGTCTGTTCTTGTACTGCAAGAATCTACTAATTTTTACTATTTTTTCCGATATTATAAAGGAAAAATTGTTATCGTAGTAAAAACTTGTACATTCTTGCAGTTTCTGGAACAGACCAATTGTTTACATTATTGTTTACATAATCGGTTTGTAGAAATGTCGTTATAGGTCCATTTTTTGGTATGTTCCCTATATTTTCATTTCAAGTACCTGCCAGTATATCTATGGTTGAGGGTATCCAAAGTTCTGCCCGGCCGAACTTAACGCTTTTTCACTTGTTTTCTATTAAATTGTTTGGCACCTAAACATCGAGCTTTGTGTAAATGGTTTAAAACAGTTTCATGGTCGATTTTTAGCTCCTGGGCGATGTTACGACTGCTAACATGCCGGTCGACTTCGATAATTTCTCCGATTTTATTTGCGACTACCGAACTAATGGATTTCTTTTTCCTCAACCTAATATACTCGTTCAATTTTATCTAAACGGCACATTAATGACATTACTGGTTTGTATTAGGTTCTGGAAAAAGAAATCCATTATGTTTTCCGAAGACGACTGTACTGATAAGTTTCTCGTAAAGTATCGATCAAATAATTTCCGATATATGCTCGTTTTTCAGTAAACAAAATTATTTTTGTGTTTTTGTTTGGTGCATTCAGTTGTGAGTTACAAGGTGTTAAAATGGAAGTGAACAAAGAGAAAATTCGGTACATTTTACAGTTTGTCCTTGACAAAGGCGAAAATTCAAGCCAAGCGGCTAAAATTGTGAATGGTGTTTATGTTTCCGATACTGTAACAGCCAATTATGTGCAATTTGGTTTCGTAGATTCCGTTCAGGAATTTTTGATGTTAAAGATGCACCTCGCACAGGTAGGCCGGTCGTCGAAAATGTCGATAAAATCGGAGAAATGATCGAAGTTGACCGGCATGTTAGCAGTCGTAACATCTCCCAGGATCTAAAAATCGACCATAAATGTTTTAAGCAACTTACACAAAAAAATAAATAATAATGGATTTATTTTTCCCCAACCTAATATATACTTGTTATATACATATTCCTTTCCCATTACGAACGAGGTCCTAAATTCTCATTCGGTGAAGAACAACCTGCCCCTCCTGATTAAACCTCTCCCAAACAAATGTAGCGTACAAATGCCGTTTTCTATTCTCCCTCTCTTCCAAATATCTAATTCTTCTTTTAATTTATGCAGCAGCATTATTATTGTTTTTGTTGTTACTCCTGCTGCTGCAGTTGCATATGTCCACAAGTTGCATATGTGCAATGTACACGAGTTTATGATGTCTGATGCCTGGTTGGTTAGTTGCTTGTTTGACTACTTGGCGGCTGATGATGGACTGACTGACTGGCTGGCTGAACGGACTGAAGGCACCATCAAATGGTGCCGCCTTATTAACATTATTTACTATTTGAGTTGTTCTTGTTGTTGTTGTTGTTGTTGGTTTTCTGCTGCATTTTTAAATGGGCCTTGTTTGTTACACTGCCATTTCATTTTACTTCTGCCAGAACTGCTGTTGTTTTGTTTTTTGAATTTTTATTTGTGGCTAATACCGACGACAGCTTGACTGTCAGACTTCTAAATGCAAGTGCCGAGTGGTGCATTTTGGAGTTGTGGCACAAAAATGCAGGCAACTAGGCTGACTAAAACAGAGTGGTTGACTGACTAGATGGCAGGCAGAAAGGCAGCCGGGCTGGCTAGCTGTTTGGCAAACAAACGGCAAACGATTAGACGCAATTAAATGCAAATTAATTGCTAGAACTACTAAAAGCTTACAGAAGAAGAAACAACAACCACCAGACGCACTTCCATTCGTTATGAATAACGACGAAATGAACAGCAAAATAATGAGTCTCCTATGACTGCGCGGAAAGCGAGGCCGTAATGATGAAGACAATAAACAAACCAGTGAGCTGACAACGACGAAGAAGTAGAAGAGCGTACAAACGTCAACATTGAAAATAAACGTCGTCATTCGAATAATGAAGGCGATGAAATTTCATTTTGAATACCGCCGCATACAGACAAAATGACTGACCGACAGACAGACAGTCATAGAAACAAATACTAATTTTTAGCATTTAATGAAAATTTTACGCCAACCATCATTCTATGGCATTGTCTAAGAGCTTTTTGAGTCTCTGCATGCCGCCAAAGTGTGTCTGTGTATGTGTGTGCCTCTATGCGTTATCCCTGCCGCTGAAGAGGGGGTTTCTCCTCTTTTTGTTTTAGTAATTTGTCGGCGACGGCAATAATGTGCGAATTTTGTGGTAACATAGCTGTGAATTAATAGTTCTGGAATCGACCAATTCTCCGGCTAAATGTGTGTGCATTAGAATGCACAATTTTGAGAATTTTCATTGCAATTGTTGGCTGTGGACGTCCACAGTCCATAGTCTGTTCCAACACGGCATACGTCATTGCTGTTAGATTGATTGTTGTTCAAAGTATTCATTTGTATATATGTTTATATGGCACTTCACAATTTTCCTAAAACATTTTTGCATTGTAATTATGTGGCTAGTTCCAGTTTTTATTTTTTCACTTGCAGTTATACAGTGGGGAAATTTTTAACAGGTAATTTCATTTTACACCAACTTATTTTACGAAGCTTGTTCAACATTTAGCTTGAGTGCTTTTATTTCATCAATAAGTCTCGCCCTGATATATTTTAAACCATCTATTAAAAATTCCTTAGAGATAAAGTAGACTACGTTATTGTACTTTATCTACATTTCATAATTGGGCTGGGAACTTCAACATACCGAAAATTAAGCGAAACATTGATCTATTTTAAGGATTTTTTGGTAAGAAGTTTTTCATTTACCGGTGAGAAACTGCGGCAAATGCCGAAAATGTGTTCCATTTTATGCAGGCTATGTCAAAACAGGGTGTCATATTCATGAAATTTCATTCTTTTCCATTCCATTTGGTTGTAAAATCCACTTGAAAACTTCTACGTACCGACAATAGACTGGAAGTTTATGTTGGGGCTAGGTCACTAAATCGACCTTTTTATGCAAATATGTTTTCTGCTCACTAAAAATGTGACTCAAACATTCAAAATAAGCCATCAGTCTGTTTGGTGCTCACGATAACTCAAGAAGGGAGTAACCGATTTAATTCAAACCTTACATATGGTAGTTTTCCATTCATGATTATATCATGTTATGTTCGGCAGGGCCGTACTTTTTATAACCTCCGCCAAAAATTCATAAATTCCTACTACATTGCAATCTTAGATAGTAGGTTGTTCGTGCAAATTACAGACACTCTAGCTAGAAAACAGGGGTAGGAACTGTAACTTACCGAAAATGAAACGGGATATTTATATGGGGCATTTTTAAGATATTATCCAATATTTATAAATACCGAAAATAGGGCTTCTCCAAAACTTGGACCTATAAGAAAATTTTCCGCAAAAATGAGTTTTACCATCCAATGTCCCGGAATGGCAAATTACAGCCACTACTATGGAAAAATGAGGTTAATATCTTTAAAATACAGTCGAAATCACTCATAACAACTGTCAAGCTACGATATGTCGTTATAAACGTTAACAAATGAAGAACAGAACTTTTCTCGGTACTTTGGAATACATTCGTTATAAGCGATACGTCGCTGTAAACGGTGTCGTTATAAACAATTCCTCAATTCAAACCATACAAAATCTATAAAGAATGAGATGAGATAATTGTTTAAGCCTGACTGTTACTTGAACAGAAAATATAGGGAACATACCAACAAGTGGACATACACCGACAATTTTACCAATCGATTGTTGTAAACCATCAGGAGTCGGAAAGGACCCCTCGGAGCCCTTAATACCGAATAAAGATTCAGACAAGGTGACAGTTTGTCGTGTAACCTTTTAAAAAGGTGAAATGGAACTCTGTACACCAAACAGCATATGTTACTCGCCTACGCCGATGACATCGATATAATTGGTTGAACGTTGCGAGCGGTAACAGCCACCTTTGAACAAATTGAGAAGGAGTTTGCCAAAGTGGTCAAACGGTGAGAAGAACAAGCTGATGATATCAACGTGCAAGGCGTCCAGCAGTCTCCGACCAACTGTGGAACTTGAGAACTACAGCAAGGTATATATAAAACTAATGACATCAGAGAAGGATAGTGTTGGCCAACAGACGATACGATGGTCTAATTAAGCAGTTTAGAGACAAGGCCACCTCCAGCCAGACAAAACACACACTGTACAAGACGCTGATGTTGTACGGATCTGAAGCATTGGTACATGTGCAAGCAGATGAGGCAGCTCTTGGAGTGTTTGAAAGAAAAATTCTAGGGAAAATCTATGGGCCGATCTGCGTTGACGGTGAATATGGCCGTCGAATGAACCATCAATTGTACCATCTATTCTCGGACATCAGCATTGTCAGACGTATCGACCTGCAACGACTACGCTGGCTAGGTTACAAGGTGTATAAAAGCGAACCGGCTGATGGTTCACACAGAAGAGGAAGGTCACGAATTAGATGACAATTGCCGAACATTGGAAAAAGTGCGCAAAAGATCGTATTTTTCCACTGAATTGGCTGTAATTTAGTATTTTAGGTTCTTAATAGGTACCAAATCTCTCCACAAAAAACTATAAATATAGGTCTATTTTTTCGGATAGCCCCATATAAGGGTACCCCCAATTTTCGTTATTTTGGGGTACTTGAACGCGTTTTTCAACCGAATTCGCTGCAATTTGGTATTTTGTAGTCGTATATGGTAACAAATCTCCCTACCAAAAAATTTTAATATTCGCCCACTTCTTGGGGTCGTCCCCATATAACCCCCTTTTTATATTAAAATAGTTATATGATTTGTTCCGTGTTTGGGTTTGGTTCTAAGACTCTAGAACATAAGGTTCGATAATTTACCCCCCTGCGTTCGTCCCTGATATGTACTGTAAAACGCATTTAGGCTTAGCCCCTGTGTGGGAGGTACCAGAAGGGATGAACCGATATTCCCCATGTTCGAACTTGTACTAATTTTGGAAGAAATAATAATATGGGCAAAGTTTGGATGAAATCAATTTTTTGTTGAAACAAATTTGTTCCAAAGAAACATGGGGTCTAGGGCCAATATTAAAAGCCATAATCGGTTTGTGGAAATGTCCGTATAGGTACACTTTCCCTATATTTTTATTTCAAGTATCTGTGGTAGAGGGTATCCAAAGCTCGGCACGGCCGAACTTAACGCTTTCTCACTTGTTTAAAATTAAATTTAGCGGGTCGAATCGATCAAGGATTTTCTGTGTAAAATGACAAAACTTGCATGTTATTGCTTAAATGTTCACACAGGAGAACAAGATTCGGAAAATATGTCAGTGTAAGAAAGAGGAGCGGTTTACCTCGAATCGAAATGCCGCGATGTATACCCCAAGCTCGGAATATATATGATAATATGGACAATTTAGGTATTCGTAAAAAAAAAACAAATAGTTTCAACAACATATTAGAAAAAACTCAAAAATGCGAAATAAATAACTTGGTCAAGTAAGTTCAAAACCAAAACCTCCTCGCAGAAATGTTTATAATAGTTCCCATGAAAAGTTCCCGCTATTTAATATTAGTCCACATTACCCGACTTCAATTTTTTTTATTATTTTGTTTGGATTAAATAATACATATATATAAATAATACATATATAAAAACTAAAACTCACCTATTGTAACTGCAACTAAATGTATATTTTTTTGTACAAAATAATGCACAAATCAAACACTAGCCATATTTAAAGTATTTTCTAATATATTAGGGTGGTCCACATTAGGTATATAAAACTTTACCCGAAGTTAATCTATACACGGCTATTGATATTTCTCCTAAACAAACATTGGTATTTTAACACAATTTTTCAAAGGATTGTCTTTAATACGTCATTTAGAATTTTGGTTATGCTAGGTCCTAAAAAAATAAAATATTTAAAACTATAATCAATATTTATAATGAAATCTATTATTTTTTATTTGTATATAATTTACCACACTGTGCATTTTACAATATTCGAACTTTTGTTTCATAAAAACGCATATTTTCGGTGCATGTGTGTTCACATTGCTTTTTTTGCCATTCCTGCTAGTAGTTATTGTTTATTATTTGTTCTTAATTTCGTTTCCTTCGAGCATTTATTCGTCGAGCAATTCTTATTTTTTTCGCCGTCGTCGGGGTATTTGGGTTGTAAATTAAAGCTGCAAACTTGGTCGCCGTCGTTCCTCCCATTGTTGTTGGTGTTGAACAATGAATGGTGCCTTCCATGGTGTTGGCTTTAATGGATGGCGTGCGAATTTCGACGCTCGTTTCTGTTGTTTTATTTGCTTTTGCAGTTAGTAGTTGGATGGTCTGCTCGGCTCGGTCTGCTTATTATTCGAATTGTTGGTGGCATTGCATTCGCATGTGATGATGATGGTGGTGACTGTTGTTGTTGTCGTCGTTGCTGTTGCATATAAAAAGGGTTAAGGCATTGTTGTTGCTGCTGCTTGTTTGGCTGTTGTATGATGATTATTGTTACAATTCCATTTATTGCAAATTACTGAACAAATAGTCAACAAGAAATAATAAATACACATGTACATGCATGGTTTGTGTGTATGCGTATTGGTTGAAATTGTAAACATTTTTAATTATTCGTTTATATTTTAATGATTACAGGGTCGACAATTACAAGCTATCATGTCGAGTGAATTTATAATGGCAAGTGTTTTCGTGTAATTTGGAGATTGTCTCTAGACCAATATTGTGTGCCGATCAGAATAGGTCAGAAATAGTCTTATTTCTTAAATATGTTTTCCAATATCTAAGACATTTTAATGATGTCAAAATTGTAAAGATTGTAATAATCTTAATATAGGTTTGGATAATATTAGACAAATGTTGGTACACCGTCAATAATTGTCGGGTAATCTCACAGAGAAGTCGGGTAATCTCTTTGATTTTGAGGAGACATTTTTCGGACGTATGAAGAAACGTCTTAGATCAAAACTTATAGATACAAACAAGTGATTTAGCTCAATTCGATATGGTTGTATATTATAAACATGTTAAACATGAACAGACTTTCTTAAGTAAATGCAAATACAGTGATAACGAAATAAGAAATTATTTATTTTAACAAAAAAATTTAGGGTCTAAAATTGTTATTAACAGCTTCTCAAAAAAATTGAAAATTAAAAATTCGGCTTTCCTTTATACCAAATTACTGTCCTATCGGTTGGAAAATGAGGCTGAAGTCTTTAAAATACCGAACATGGGATGGTACCGTTCTATGGAAGCTACACCAAACCGAATAATGGGTATACCATGTCCTTGACCTTAACTGGAACCTCATGGAACGTTTCAAAGCGATCAGTGCCATATTTCCGCCCTATAGTGTGGTAATGGTTTATTAAATAATATCTGAATACGTAAGCACCTGTAAATATCCAAGTGCATTTCCCACATCCGACAACATACGACAATATAATTGGTATCAATTTAAACGCCAACCACTAATCTTGGAAATACACTCAACTTCTCGGCTCTATGTCCTTCAGGAGTAAATATATACGCTATTGAATACAAATTTTGTCATTTTTCACACAAAAGTCGAGGTCCATTTGACCCGCTAAATATTGACCGATCTTTATCAAAACAGGCATGCTTATTCTTTGGCCCAACCCCCTTCTCCATGTAAAAATTCGAGATGTTTGGGCCATAATTGCGGCCTCTGGAGCGACCAGAAAAAACGACAAAAATTAAGTATTTGGTCTATTTCATCCCCTAAATATTAACCGATCTTTACCAAAAACAATAGGGGTCTTCATTGGGCCGAACCCTTCCTACATGCAAAATTTCGTGAAGATTGGTCCATAACTGTGGCCTTTATCGTGTTTACAAAGTATAATGGACAGACGGACGGACGGACACACATGTCTAGATCGACTCAGCTAGTCGAGATATGATAGGTATACTTAAAGGTGGGTCTAGGACCAATATTTCGCGGCGTTACAAACTTTTGGGGTTGCACAAAGCTATAATACCCTGACAACATAGTTGTGTAGGGTATAATGATCCCCATTGGTTGAAACACTTGCTCAAGCTCCCCAAAATACCGATATTGGGGTGTAGCTTTATATGGGGTCTTCCTGAGAAGATGAACCAATATCGATCATTTTTATTAGAAAGATTTAGTACCATATCACAACCCAAAATAAGAAATTACAACCGTTTAAAAATAGGAAGAAACATGAGCCCAACACCATAAATACCAAATTACAGCTGAGTCTGTTGAAAACCGTCCCTTAAACTTCAAAATAAAGAATAATGGGGGTGGTGTTATATAGAGGCTACCTTAAAAAGTGAAGCAATTTCGGTTGGAAGATTGGTCTGCAATGAGAACCAAACGTAGGAAATTTTGTCCAATTCGGTGTCAAAAATCCCCACAATACCAAATATTTCGGTAACGTGGACCGATATACACCATTTGGAATACCAATCATTCTAGGAATAATAGTGTGAACATTTTCAAACAGATAGACAGACGGACCTAAGGTGAATATTTCGATATGTTGCAAACGGAATGACAAATTCAATATCCGTGTATGTATTAATATGTTGAACCTCAAGGGTTTTTTAATATGAAATCTTATCCCATTTGAACACATCGTAAAATTTGTATCAAACATATACCATGTTTAAAATGGAACCCATCTGGTTTTACATCTCTCTTTTGATACCTCATCCTCAAACAGTCAACATTTTGTATATTTTACGATTTGATGCTATTTTTATTACGACTTGAAATATTTTTATCAAGCCTTTATTAAATCCGAAGATGATATATCTATATGCACACCTTTTATTAACTCTATTTAAACACGTACTAAATCGAACGTTGAATCCTATTTGGTCCAAAGACGGGATACCTTAAGATTATACTAATAGTTAAATTGGGAAAATATTGGCTATAGGTCCATCCCAGTTTGTACTTACAGCATATGTCGTACCAATTATGAAAAATGATAAAATAAATCATAAAAAATGAGTCCCCGATTAGCATTGGAGATGAGAAAAAAATAAAAATAGCGACAATAGGCGGTAGTTATGCCAAAATGTGGGCCGATATATTCCACTTTCAAATACAAAATATATTTGGAGAAGTAGCCTAGATCCAATCGAATAACCGATTTTATCAACATTAAATGCGAAACATCTTTGATAAAAATATATACCTTATATAAAATGAATAATAAAACCTGTTTGTAACTCCGAAGACCTGCTCCGCAAACCATAGGGTGAGGATATTTTGGGGCTATACCAAAACATGGATCATTATTGATTGTTTTGCGTAGGGAAATTTGGCAGCCAATGAGAATACAAATTACAGCCAAGTCGGTTGAAAAACATGCCCAAAACTCTTAAAATGTATATATGGGTCACTATTAATTATTTTTAGTACAGAGAGGTAGGTGCCGTTATATGCGGCTACACACAAATTTTAGTACAAGGATGTGCTATACAATGGGAACCCAAAATACAAAATTACATGCAATTTAATTGAAAAACGTGTCCGTGATCGAGTCCATTTAATTTTGCATGAAGAGCTACGAATGAAAAAGGTTTCTTCATTGCCTAAGAATGAACATTTCTCAAGCTTCTTTGGATCATTTTCTCGATTTAAATTTTTCAAGATTTTCAATGGGCTGGTAAATCAATACCAATGCTTGTTAAGGTTTGTAACTTTGCATATATATATATATATATATATATGAAGATTTAAAGGAAAAGAAAAGTAATTTACAACAAATTTTTATACCCTTCACCACACTGTGGTACAGGGTATTATGTCTTTGTGCATATGTTTGTAACAGGCAAAAGGAAACGAGATAGACACATGGTTCCTTTTGAGAATATGCATAGAATCACTTTCTAAGTCGATTTAAGCATGTCCGTCCGTCCGTCCGTCTGTCCGTCCGTCTGTCTGTCCATGTTAAATTGTAAACAAAGTACAGGTCGCATTTATGATCCGAATTGGATGAAATTTGGCATAGGTCACTTATTCGGCCCAAGGACGAACCCTATTGAAATTGGGAAAAATCGGTTCAGATTTAGATATAGCTCCCATATATATATTTAACCGATTTAATGTAAACGGTCCCTATATATCTTTCGATTTGCACGAAATTTGGTACAGCGTAATCATTTAAGTCTAGAATGATGTCTGCCAAGTTTCGTGAAAATCGGTCCAGATTTAGATATAGCTCCCATATATAGTTTCGTCCGATTTCATGTAAATGGTGCCCCAAAGTCCCTATATATATTTCGATTTGCACGAAAATTGGCATAACGTATTAAATTAAGCCTAGAGTGATGTCTGCCAAGTTTCGAGAAAATCGGTTCAGATTTAGATATAGCTCCCATATATAGTTTCGTCCGATTTCATGTAAATGGTGCCCCAAAGTCCCTATATATCTTTCGATTTGCACGAAATTTGGCATAACGTATTAAATTAAGCCTAGAGTGATGTCTGCCAAGTTTCGAGAAAATCGGTTCAGATTTAGATATAGCTCCCATATATAGTTTCGTCCGATTTCATGTAAATGGTGCCCCAAAGTCCCTATATAGCCTTCGATTTGCTCGAAATTTGGCATAGCGAAATGGATTAGGTCTAGATTGATGTGTGTTAAATTTGCTGAAAATCGGTTCAGATTTAGATATAGCTCCCATATATATTTGCGTCCGATTTAAGGTAAATGGAGTACCAAAGTCCCTATATATCTTTCGATTTGCACGAAATTTGGCATAACGTATTAAATTAAGCCTAGAGTGATGTCTGCCAAGTTTCGAGAAAATCGGTTCAGATTTAGATATAGCTCCCATATATAGTTTCGTCCGATTTCATGTAAATGGTGCCCCAAATTCCCTATATATCTTTCGATTTGCACGAAATTTGGCATAACGTATTAAATTAAGCCTTGAGTGATGTTTGCGAAGTTTCGAGAAAATCGGTTCAGATTTAGATATAGCTCCATATATAGTTTCGTCCGATTTGATGTAAATGGTGCCCCAAAGTCCCTATATATCCTTCGATTTGCTCGAAATTTGGCATAGCGAAATGGATTAGGTCTAGATTTATGTGTGTTAAGTTTGCTGAAAATCGGTTCAGATTTAGATATAGCTCCCATATATATTTTCGTCCGATTTAAGGTAAATGGTGTACCAAAGTCCCTATATATCCTTCGATTTGCACGAAATTTGGCATATCGTACTTAATTAAGTCTAGAATAGTGCACGTTAAGTTTCTCGAAAATCGGTTTGGATTTAAATATAGCTCCTATATAAATTTTCGTCCGATTTAATGTAAATAGTGTACCGAAGTCCCTATACATATTTCGATTTGCACAAAATTTGGCATAGTGTACTAAAATGAGTCTGGAGATTTAAGTGAAATGAGATTTATATATAGCTCCTATATATTTTTGCTTCCGATTTTATGTAAATTGTGCACTAAAGACCCAAAGTTTGTCCGATTGCCACACAATTATGTACAATACAGAAGTTAATATAAGATAATCTCTGCCATTCTCATTGAAATCGGTTCAGATTTTGATATAGCTTCTACATATATATTTTCGTCCAATTTTACACAAAATTGACACAAATTTTGCACAACGTACTAAAGTTTTGAAATTTGGAAAGTGTAGAAATCGGTTCAGATTTTGATAGAGCTTCTATATATATTTTCTGCCGAGTTTTGGTAATTTTGTCCCATTGTAAGAAGCAACCGTATATCTGAACAAATGAAAAATTTAGTATAGGTTGCAGAATTCGACGTCTATTAGCATTCATCTGTTGAATATACCCAAAGTGGTGAAGGGTATCATATAGTCGGCCCCGCCCGACTTTTCTACTTTCCTTACTGGTTGTTATTGTTTTTGTAATTAAAGAAAAGTCCTTATTTTTGATGGCGGGCATGATAACTCCTCACTGGAACATCGGAATACGAAAATTCTTTCGCTCAAAAATCAACAAAATGGCGGACCTTTGAAAAAATACTTTTGGAAAACGCCTATATTTTACCACAAATAAAAATAAAAAACCAGTGAGCGGAGCAGTATAGTCGGACGGGGCCGACCATACGATACCCTACACAACTACCACGGAACTCGGATGTTTATTCCGATTCCCTTCACGGTGGGTTGTGTTGTGATGTTCGCCTATATTCGACTAGAAAACACACAAAAAATTAGGTTTTTCGGTCCACTTCATCCCAAAATTTTAACCAGATCATCATCGAAAATTATAGGAATCAGCGCTATACTTCCGCCCTCTAATGAGGTATTGGGTTACTAAATAATATCTGAATACGTAGGCACCTGTAAATATTTGTGTGTAACTCCCAGATCCACTTCGCGGATCTATATGCTTCACTAGTAAATATATACGCCATAGAATACAAAGTTTTTCATTTTTCACACAAATGTCAGGGTACATTTGACCCGCTAAACAATGACCATTCTTTATCAAAGCATGCATGCATATTCTCTGTCCCAATCCTCTTCTCCATGTAAAATTTCGTGATGTTCGGGTCATATTTGCGGCCTCTAGTACTTAGATGTACTAAAAAGTACTAAATATTGTATTTGAATGGAAGTGGTGAAGATTCATATCTGAAACTTAGTATGGAGCTTAAGCTATTACAAAGAGAATACTGTGCAAAAATATTTTTTGGAAATTAGTACTAAAAGGTACTAAAAAGTACTAAAACAGTATTACTCCGGAACGGTTGGAAGTAGAACTTTGAAATTTGGTATGCAGCTTTGTCAGTGATAAGCAAATCAGAATTTGTGAACAAGTTATGGAAATTAGTACTAAAGGTACTAAAATGTACTAAATATTATACTACGATGGAAAAGGTAGGTATAGATATCTAAAATTTGGTATATAGCTTAAGCCATTAAAAATAAAATGATGTGCAAAAATATTTTTTGGAAATTAGAACAAATATGGTACTAAATAGTACTAAAAACTGTATTACGCCGGAACGGTTGGAACTACAACTCTGAAATTTGGTATGCAGCTTTGTCATTGATAACAAAATCAGAATGTGCGAACAAATTTTGGAAATTAGTACTAAATTTACTAAACAGTACTAAATATTATACTACAATGAAACAGATAGGCATAGATATCTGAAATTTGGTATGTAACTTAAGCTATTACAAGTAGAATGATAGACAAACATTTTTTGTTTTTTAAATGAGTTCCAGAATATATTAAAAAAGTTCTGAAATTTCAAATATAGCTTTAACTATTACAAATAGAATGCTATGCATATTTTTTTTTTTAATTTAGCACTAAAGTTGCGTTAAAAAGTACTAAATAATTAAATGCAATGGATCTGGGAGAAATAGAAATCTGAAATTTTGTCTATTGCAAATTAATGCTAAGCATAACTTTTTGCAATTAGTACTAATTACTATAGTATAATGGAACCGGTAGGAATAGAAATCTGAAACGCAGTACATAGGTTTAATTATTATAAATGCTATGCTATATATATATATATATATATAAAAGAGTTGCGTTATAAGTGACTGACTGATCATCAACGCCCAGACGAAACGGCTAAAGCTAGAAATTTGAAATTTGGCATGTAGGTTGGGTTTGGTGGGGAGGCGTGTGATAAGGCGGAGTTTTTGGAAATTCGTACTAAAAGGTACTAAAAAGTACTAAAACCTGCTTTACGGCGGAACGGTTAGAATTAGAACTTTGAGATTTGGTATGCAGCTTTTCCTACGATACGCGAAGTGGTATGTGTGAAAAAATTTGGGAATTTAGTACTAAAAAGTACTAAATATTATATTTCAATGGAATGGAGATAGATATCGAAAACATGGTATGTGGCTTAAGTTATTACAAATAGAATGATGTGCAAAAATATTTTTTGGAAATTAGTACTAAAAAGTACTAAAACTGTATTACTCTGGAACGGTTGGAAGTAGAACTATGAAACTTGGTATACAGCTTTGACAATAATAATTCAAAAGGTCTGTGTGATAAAATTGGAATTTAGTAAGAGGTACTAAAAAGTACTAAATATTATACTACAATGAAACAGATAGGCATAGATATCTGAAAATTGATATGTAGCTTAAGCTATTACAAATACAATGTTGTGCAAAAATATGTTTTGGAAATTAGCACTAAAATGGTACTAAAAAGTACTAAAACTATATTGCACCTGAACGTTTCGAAGTAGAACTCTGAAATTTAGTATGCAGCTTTGTCAATGATAGGCGAAGGGGAATGTGTGAACAAATTTTGGAAATTAGTTCTAAAGGTTAGTACTAAATATTATATTACAATGGAACAGGTACGGGTAGATATCTAAAACATTGTATTTAACTTAAGTTATTACAAATATAACAATGGGGAAAATATTTTTTGGAAATTGGTAGTAAAATGTACTAAAATGTTATGAATATTATAGTACAAAAGAACCGATAGAGATAGAAATCAGGAACTTTGTATACAGCTTTTAATAGTATAAATTAGTACTAAAGTGGTGTTAAATAGTACTAAATAAGAATTACAATGTAACCGTTAGAAATAGAAATCTGAAACGTGTCACGTGGATTTAACTTTTACAAATACTTCGATATAATTAATTTTTTTAAATGAGTACTAAAATAGTACTAAATATTAAGCGGTTTAAATTAAAATCTGAAACATAATATATTGCTTAATTATTTCACATATTGTTATATACATATATATAAAATAGAAAAAAATTTGTTTGTTTGTTTGTTTGTATGTTACCGATAGACGCCAAAACCGCTGAACAGATCTTAATGAGATATACACTGTATGTCGGGACATGCCCTGAAAGTAACATAGGCTATATAAACTTTTAAAATTCCGCGTGGATGCGGATTTATAGCATCAATAGTAAACATACCTCAAATTTCCTGAACATGTAATATGCGTTTATCTTAAGAACGGTTGCAGATAACGCCTTCAAAATGTATCTGTATATCGTAGGTGTGAATACACATTATTCATAAAAATATGAGCGAGATAAGATCGGTGGAAATGCACTCTAAGTGTAACGGAGAGTGCATCTACATAATCTACATATAGGCAATAAAAATGTTTTGTTTCTAGACTCAAAATCCGTTGAACAGATTTTACTAAGATTTTTACCGCATATCATGCCATCCGAGGGAAATAATATAGGTTATATAAACTTCCAAAATTTCGCGTGGATGTGAAGTTATCGCATCGAAAGTAATTATACATCTGAACTAATATTCATTTTCTAAGCTTATATCTTAAGAAGGGTTACAGATTCCCACTTCAAAATTTGTCTGAGTAACTTGGTAGTAAATACGCATCATCCCTATAAAAATTGGCGTGGTACAATAGGGGAAAATATACTCCTCACTGCAATTAATTAATCTAAATCTAGAAAATGGAAACTGTTTTGGTTGTTGATACAAAAACCGCTAAATAGTTTTTACTGAAATTTTCGCAGTAAGTCATGCCAACCCATGTAAGTAAGATAGGCAAGATAAACATCGAAAATTCCGCGATGACGAGGAATTATAGCATCAACAGTAATCATACCTCTGAACTAATATTCATTTTCTATGCATATTTTTGAATATCTTAAATAAATGGGCTCATACAAAATTGTAACAGAGAAACGTCACAAAAACGCTGTTTCGAGAAAAATGCGTTTAAAGTTTAAGAAGCCCTCTTGTCCTCACTTGATGCTAGGACAATAAATCGGCTATATCTTCAAGAGTTGTAGAGATTTTCACTTGAAATTTCATAGGGACATTCCTGAGTTAGTTTAAATCCGATTTAATCAAAATACAGAATTAAATTGTTTGAAACCGTGAAGGGGGGGGGGGTCCCCCTAAGCCATCAAAGTACTGAAAACGAGTACGTAACGTTACATAGAAGACATGTCAAAAAGAAATCTTGGTAGGAAGAATTAATAATTAAAGAGCCAATTCAGCTGAAAAACATGCCGAAACCAAAAACTATGTATACCTTTGTAAAAATCAAACATCATAGAAGCTGTATCAATATATGTACAAAATTTTTAAACATATAGACGGACATGGCTAAACCTACATATAGTTTCATTCAAGAATTGAAAATACACTACCTTGTGGAGTAGTAGCTATATCAGTAGATATACCCTACCTCGTAATAATTTTGTCAATACCAATGGCCTTTAAAAATCCCCTTTATTAAATGAATTTCTGTCATATCCTTTTTGTTTGTTTAAATAAAATTTCCAATATAAGACTCATTTCTTACAAGTTGTTTTCCAATAAGAATTTTCTTTGTTGGCATTTCTCTTATTTATCACATGATCTTGTTTATCTCAACACATTTTTTTATAACATACGAAGAAAAAAAACAAGTTTCACAATCCAAGGTGGCACCATTCCATCACCAGCATCACACCAGGAAGTGATGAGCTCCATTGCATTTTGGGTAATTAGCACCAATCTCGTTTTTGTCAAATACTGTAAACCAATTACATGTCCAGAAAAAAAACCGATCATCGCCACCACCACCATCATCATAATGAGGTGATATTCCACTCTAAATGAAGAGCAAAACATAATTGTTGAAAATAAAGAAGTTGTTAATTAATTCTGTAATAGAGTTAACTACAAA
>NW_026877781.1:0-22255 GCF_032173495.1 Musca vetustissima | reverse complement strand
TGCCATTAGCTATAAAACAATAATGAAACAAATAAGTACAAATTTCAACAAATCTCATTCTTCTTCCCAAAACTCACCAAAAGCCTTGCAAATGGCAATATTTTCCATCAACGATATCAATGGTATCACAATTAATCCCGAACCCATGCTGCGCATCATATCAACAAATGACTCCTCTTTTCCACTTAGAGTTTCATTGACACTGAGGTGGGTAGGTGGCAGCGCGAAACTAGGCAGACCTTGTGGTATATAACCAATAACTTTGAAAGGTGTTCCCTCGTTATACGTGTGCAGTAGGACACCCATAATACAACATACGATAACCAAAATAGCATTGCGTGATGTACCAACAATCCAAATTATTTTGTTAATCACATTTTGTGCCTTGGTGCGTAAGTGCGGCTCTTTGGGGCCAATTTTACAGGATGGTAAGAGCTGTAAAGGGAAAAATGAAAAGAAAAATTATGAGTATTAAAATGATATTGTAAAGTAGTCAAAATAATAATATAGGTAAGATTTCCAAAGGATGTTTTTAATAACAGGTGAATTAAAAAGTCACCCATCTGACATATAGATGGCGGTGCTGCTAGAATTGAGTTTTATATAATTTTTTGTTAGTCCTATATGCACGTCAATTATAAAACCATGAGATAGCGTTAATAGAATCAAAATTATATGCATTTGTAGAACTTTCTAGGGGTATTCAATAGCATGTTAGTTCAAATTTTTCATCTGTGTACATAGATGGCGCTTCTGAAATTGAATATATAATCTTCTGTGTACCCTAACCTTTAATGAAGAGGGTGCTGCTGGATTTTTTTTTTATCAAAAAAATCTCAAAATACTCTTAATTAGGGATGTAGTTATGGTTAAGAGGGTTAAAACTAAAACTGTGCCAAAATTTATGATTTTTCGTAGAGAAGATTGATTTACAACTGGAAGCCTAATTGCCAAAATAACATCCGAAAATCAGAAGGTATATTTATACGAGAGCTAGATCTAAGGGTGAACCTATATGATTATTTTTGGCAGGGAGATTTGCTACCCAATCAGAATCCAAAATATAAAATCACAAAATCTAAGTGAGGTCTATACCTAAAGGTTTAGAAGATTTATAATACAATGCGAAATTTATATATTAAATTACATTCAATTCGGATATACACCGAAAATCGAACAGGTTACGTTAGATATATAGGGGCTATACCTAATAGTGGACTTCTATCGATTATTTTTGATAGGAAGATTATCAATCCAATGAAAATCCAAAATATCCAATTGCAGACAACTTGGTTCTAAAATGTATATAAAATCATTAGTGGACCTATACCCATATAAATATGATTTCGTAGGAAGATTTTCAAGAAGCCAATGGCAACACGTAATGCAATAGAATATTATCTGGAGAAAGGAAGAGAGAGGAGAAACGTATTTTCATAAAAAAGAAGACAGAACAAGAAAACCATGAGCGTGAGCAAATCGAGATGTACAGGAGTCAGAATGAAGTCCGGAACCAACGAGTAAAACACCAAACCGAGGTTTTGGGTGCAGGAACATCTTCATGTTGAGTTGAAGAAGGAAACCTGGTGACAGAAGATACCCCAGAACCAATAAGAGTTGACGGTATAGAGTATATTTCACCTAGCCCAGATGAGGTCAGAGTAGGAATAAATCAGCTCATTTGTACAATTTGGCTAGAGGAATGCATGCCCAATGATTGGAACCTCAGCATCATGTGTCCCGTGCACAAAAAAGAAGACAAGACGATATGTGCCAACAGTAGAGGAATAAATCTCCTACCCATCGCATATAAATTGCTATCCAGCGTGCGTGATAACAAGGTCAGCAGTTAAAGTAGGAAAGGACCTATCAGAGCCCTTCAAGTAGAATACAACATCTCGGAAATGGTCTTTCGAATTGGATGAGGTGCGCTCAAGATAGAGGCGCTTGGAAATGTTTTTAAGCTCGGCTTATGGAACAGCCGTTCTGTTATAAGTCAGCTAAGTAAGTAAGGAAGATTTTCCACCAATAAAATTCAAAATATGAAATTATGGTGAATTTGTTTGAAGATACGTTTCCTACTCTATAAGCATTGCAAATTGTAAATAAGGCACATTTTGAAACAAACGGACCTTTAAAATGACCTTTGAAAAGTCCTTTATCTGTCGAAGAAGAGATATCCCATACATTAATAAAATTATTAGAAGTTCTTCTTATGATACATTGTTTTTCGAATTGTCTCTGACTAGGTCCATTCATTTAAAAATAAAAAAATATTGCATTTGAAAGGGTCTTCTGCAGACCTCTGAATAAATCTTTTTATATAGAAGAAAAGAAGACCTTTAAAAGTGTGGATGACAT
The DNA here is from genome assembly GCF_032173495.1 of Musca vetustissima. Classification (NCBI taxonomy): domain Eukaryota; kingdom Metazoa; phylum Arthropoda; class Insecta; order Diptera; family Muscidae; genus Musca; species Musca vetustissima. The sequence continues at coordinate 19,894 of NW_026877781.1, read as the reverse complement.
TTAAAAAAAGATTTCCACAGGTCGATAAAGGATATTCCGCTTTCACATATTGTCAAGTGGCAAACAATTTTCTTTTGTATTATAAATAGAAATAATTTCAATAGTCTACAAAGGGTCTTCTATCTTTGAATTTATCTTCTGGAGAAATTTTCTGCATTTTATCTACCGAAAGTATATTTCTGAAGAAGAAATTATGAATTCTGATTTTTTTTAATTATCGAGGGAAGGTCTTCTATTAACACTAGTCTTGGAAGTGGTCTTCTGTTAATTTTTTCACTCAAAATGCCTCTTTTGGGAAATAAATAAAATCTGAAATTTCTTTTAATTCTCGAGGGGAGGTCTTTAACACAAAGCCCTTGAAATGGTCTTCTGTTAATTTTTTTCTCTAAAAATGCCTCCTTTAGGAAATAAATAAATGTGTATCGTCCATAGGCACAAGATCATTCAAGAGTTCTACTATAAATAGAAGTGTTTTCGTTCTTCTATTGGCAAAACAACCTTTGTAGTGGTCTTCTAAATGAATTTTCAAAATTCTTGCTTTTGGGAGGTTTTTAAGACTTTTCAAGAGTTCTCCTACAAATACTTTTAAAAAATTTCCTTTATAAAACGGAATATTTTTCCAACACTACTACCTTTTTAGCATCCATAATATCTTATCTTTTATACAGAAGAAAAAAAATGCTCTTCAAACTTACCCTCATAATAAGCAGCACAACAATACAGGTAATGCCCAATATCGTATCCGAAGCCCGAACATCCTTAATGTTATGTATTATTTCTGTCCAGATTTCTACAAATGTTGTACCTTTGGCTGATATACCGAGGATATTTTTCACCTGCGATGTTAAAATGATTAACGATACAGCCGATGTAAAACCAGAGGATACAGGCCCGGAGACAAAATCTATTAGAAATCCAAGACCAAAAAGGCCCATTAACATTTCAACAATGCCACACATTAAACACAAAAGGACAGATTTTTGCCATGAGCCTTGGGCGACTTGAAATGTTAACAACGCCACAATGGCTGAGGGGCCAACGGGAACATCTTTACAACTGCCCAGGAATATGTAAACGAAACAACCCAAAAAGGAACCATAGAGACCGTACTGGAAAGAAAAGGGGGGAACATTATTATAAAGTATTTTTAAATCAATACATTGGAATTTGATTTTTTATTTTCAATCATGTTCCATTGTATTTTTTTTTTCAATATTTGTAATCTTCAACTTACCGCTGCTGGCAAACCGGCTATACCGGAGTATGCCAAGGCTTGTGGTATAACAGTTAAGCCAACTGTTATGCCAGCCACTAAATCGCCAACCGCATCCTCGCTATTATATTTGGGCAGCCACCTTAAGATGGGTATTCGTTTGTGTAAAATCTTCTTTTTGAATGTTTTTCGCGTTTGCTCTTGCAGCCAAGATTTTGCGCATGACATTGGTTTGGTGGGTGGTATGATCTTTTTGCCATCATCCGTCACTGGAAAATAAGATAAGAGAGAAATTTTAATAAAAATTGATACAGACCATAAAAAGTATTTCAAATTAATATACCATTACTCTGGGCACAACAATTCATCATTTCCAATTTTTATTTAAAAACAAAAATTTGTTTTCCAAATTTCTTTCAAGAGGATCCAATAGTCCTCTCCGCTTTTACGTTCGAAGGTCTATTCGTAACTAAAATCTAAATTGATTTTCCAAAAACCATTTCGATTTTTTTCTAATTTCTAATGTCCAGATGAGCTGCAGCTGTGTGCGTTGGTGTTGTCAGAACAGGTACCTGACCCTAACGTGAGTGAAAACAATAGAACCCTAAATCTTGTTTTGAAATTTGCTGTGATTGCGACCTCATCCAACAAGTTCTTTTAAATGCAATGGAAATGCAGCAGGTACTAAATCTCCTCTTCTATTTTTTTCGAAGAGATTAAAGCCGCTTCTTAATAAAGGGGATGAGTCGCTCGAAACATTAGTTACGCTGTAGCAATTAGATAGTCCATATAAAAGATTTAGTTACCTTTTCTTCTTCAAAGTGTCTGAATAGATTTACAACTTAGGGAGGGGACAGAGTCGGAGATAAGGTTGAATAAAAAGAGGCTTTCGAATAAAAGGGCGCCTAATGGAAAATATTGAAAATCTAGATTTTGAATATTAACAATATATAAAAATGAGAGGATGAGGTTTTGGTTTAGATGTTCTTTGGCAGTTGAAAAAATATTCCTGTTGCCAAAACCTTCACTCCTGTGTTTAATGTGTGGTATTGCTGAAATGTTAATTAGCTTATTCGGTCTCGGATTTCTAACAGATTTTTACTCGGGTCCTATCTCCTTTGGGTTTACATCGACTTTATTCCTTATCCTATTAAAATTATAAATTAAAAATATTCTCGAGTTATCAGCCAAGGGCACAACATTTGTAGAAATCTGGACAGAAAAGATACTCAACATTAAATGTGTTCCGACCTCGGATACGATATTCGGTATTACTTTCATTGTTGTATGTCTTTTTAGGAGGGGAAGTTTAAAAAGAAGACAATTTATTTTTCTACAGTTGAGATATGTTCGATATTTTGTCCATATAAGACATATAAAATATATTCTAAAGGAGGCATTTTTTGTCTATGGTCGACCACTTAATATGTGTTCTGTCAATAGATGAATTTTTGCAGAAGATTGAAAGATATTATATTTATAAAAGACCGATTAAAAAACATATTGTGTCCATAGACAACATGTAGAATACCCTCAAAAGAGGTATTTTCAAATGACCTTTAAACTGTTAAATGTATCTTCATAGAATACCTCTGGTAGAAGACTAAAGTGCTTCTATTTATAGAAGGCTACTTGAAAAATCTTTTGTCCATAGAATGTCCATTTAAAATATATCATAACAATTTTTTGGGACATAATACATCTTCAAATATTTTATGTCTATGGAATATCTCCTGAAGAAGATTTTGTTTTTAAAAACCATTCAATGGAAAATCACTTCGAAGCCTATGAAATTTACCTTTAAAAGTCCTTTAGTATAAGGACTGTATAGTACTTCACGAAAAGTTCTTTATCGATCTATAGAATGGATCTGCAAAATAATCACATAGGAGCCTTCTACCACTATAGACTTCTTTTATAGTTTCATTTATATTAAGATATATAGAGTACTTCACCAAAATTCCTTTATCGATTTATAGATGGCTTCTACAAAGGTGGTCTCTATCTATATTAACCCTCTTTCCAGGCTTTTATCTACAGGAGATCCTTCTACCTATAAATGTCAATTTCTATAGTCTTCTGTTAACAGAAGAACTATTTAAAGAAGTCTTTTTTCTGCACAAGTTTTTTTGACAGATATTCTGCCCAAAGAAGACATGTAGAAGACAATCCAAAAGTGGCATTTTCAAAATTATAAGAAATTATATCTGTTGAAGATCTATTAAAAACATATTTTGTCCATAGACGACATATAGAAGACACCTCAAATGTGTTTTTCAACTATTAAATATCTCTTCATATAGGTTATATACCTATAGAGGACCCTTTGTAGAAGATTTTTTTATGAAAATTATTGTATTTATTGAAGACAACTTAAATGCATTTTTATCCAAAGAAAATTGATTTAAATGTCCTCAAACGACTGAAACATTAGAGCACCTCGCAAATAGTTCTTTATCGACCTATGGAAGGCTTTTTCAAATGTCATCTATCTTTATAAGACCACTTTAAAGGACTTCTATCTGTGTAAAATTTATACGAAGATATATGGAAGATCTCTGCATTAGTCGATCTATGGAAGACTTCTTCAGCACATAGAAAGCCTTTAAAGATTCTTATTTAAAGTACTTCTCCTAGAGCTGAAATTTTTCACATTCTCCTAACTAAATGAGGACTTTAAAACTTCAGTGATTTTTCAAAATCTGAAGCCCATCTTGAATAATAAATACTAAATAACCTGATGGCGGAGGCGAATAGAAAAAGTACGACCCACATGAGGATAACACAAAATGGAATTGACAGCAGAGGAAAATGGCAACACCTAATAAGCAAGGACTCCAACCACTGCACAAAATTCAAAGAGACGTTGTTTCTAGGCAACGATAGAGGGTGGCAGCAGACATTACATGGGATAGGATACAACAGACCAATCATGTACTTAGCTGGAATAAAAAAGATATGTCATACTAAAAAAATGTCAAACAATACTTAATAATTAAAGAAGGCGTTGTTTCTAGGAAACGGCAGATGACAGCCCTATCACTTAGGACAGTGGAATAAGTTAAGAACAAATTCTAAGAAGGCATCATAATGAAATGTATATGAAGCACCCTAATCTCCTAGAAACTAACCTTGGGGCATTAACACATGAGGATTATACATAATAGGAATGACATGAGATAACGTCACCCCGAGAAATATGACAAACACAAAATTAGCAAGGACCCCAACCAATACACAAAATTCAAAGAGGCGTTGTTTCTAGACAGCGGTAGATGGCAGACCTATCTCCTAAGACATGCTAACGAGGCCAATCATCTACTTAGTTGTGATAAGAAAATAATAATTAACGGGGATATGGGGATGTTTTTTATAAAAGTCCTATGTTCCCCAGAGGAGTAACAGGAAAAATAAATTATTTTCTAAGATGGCATACAAAAGTTTTATATTCCCTCTTTCAGATGAAATGCATTCTGATGTTCTAGAAACCAAACTCGTGGCATCGCCATGTGGGGATAACACAAAATAGAAACGATAGGAGATAACACCACCCTAAGGAATATGGCAACACTAAATAATTAAGGGCCTCAACCACCGCACAAAATTCATATAGGCGTTGTTTCTTAGCAACTATACATTGCGACAGCCCTCATTATCTAGGACAAACCACAGCAAATTAGCTTACTAGTCGAGTAAGCTAATTTGTTATTTTTATAACTTAAATTTCTTATGATTTAAGATTTTTTATTTAATTTATAATTTTTATAATTTACAGTTTATACAATTTTTTAAGTCATAATGTGTGACCCATCTTATTGTATGAATAAAAAAAATTATATTCTCCTAAAGATAACACGTACACAAAAAAACATCCGCAGCACTTAGGGCATCACTCAACTACTGCCGTTATATTGCTTCCGATTAAATGGGTGAGGCTTTAGACATTAAAAAACATGCATATTTTTTTAGTTTTATACGACAGGTGAACTTAACCCAGAAACGAAACAGGATTCATCAAGGTTTATTAATTCTACCAAAAAACATTATTAAAAAATACTGTCAAAAAATACTGTCAAAAAATACTGTAAAAATACAATAAAAATAAATAAATAACTTCTACATTTATCAACAACAAATTCCACGAAGTATTGAGGGTTACGATATTTACCACATTTTCTTTAAACATTTGTTAACTTCGATGAGAGATCCCTGATTAACACAAATGTTTTTTCAATTTGGAAATAAATTTTTGTTAATGTTTTGTTGAGAAAAATCGCACAATCTCATGAGTTTTTGCTTGTTTCATACACAATACCGACTTAGATAATAAGCCCACAACCTCCGTCCAACACCTCTAATACCCCTTTTGCTGAATAAAATATATTTTGTTTAAGGTGAGGTGAGTGTGTGTAGAAAATTGTTTTGTTTGTGAAATGTAAAATGAAAATTGAAAAGCAAAAAAATGATAATAACAATAATTCAAGCGTAAAAATAATACTGTAGCTTTGTAGCTAATCAAGTTGAGATCGATCGATCAGATTTGATGGGATGTACTTAAATTTAAAAAGGCATGTGTTTAGATAAGATATGGGAACGATATAAATGCATATCATAAAGATGCCTCATAATACTTAATAATATTCAATAATGATTTTCAAAATGAAAATGTCTTTAAAAATGAAACCTTAGGTCGATCATACGCAGCTGAAATTCTAAAAATTAAATGTGTGACATCAACATATTCGGAAACACTCAAAAAAGGATAGCGCCGCCGAGAGGAAATTTGCAAACACTAACTAATTAATGTCCCCAACTCTACATGAAGAAGTTATTTCTAGGAAACGATAGATGGCATCACATGAGGATAATACAAAATAGAATTTGCAGGGGATAGCGCCACCTAGAGTATAATGTTAAACACTAAATAAACAAGGACCTAAACCACGTCATATAATTCAAGATAATTTAGGACAGACTACAGCAAATCAAATCATCTACTTAGATAATAAAAAATAATTAACGAAATTAATACCAGGACCAATCGAGTAATAACAAGAGGAGTAACGTGAGAAAAATTATTTTCTAAGAAGGCAAAAATAAGGCTTACATCTCCTCATTCAAAGGAAGTGATCTTAAACCTCCTGGCATTTTATTAACCATCCACGCGGCATCAACATCGGTTCATAAGGATAATACAAAATAGTACTCATAATAGCAGGAGATAGCGCCACTACGAGGAAAATAACAACATTAAATAAGACTCTAACCACCACAAAAATTTAAGAAGACGTTATTTCTAGGCAACGATAGATGGTAGGACATGCTTAGTAAAAGGCCTGTGTTAAAAAAAAAAACAATGAAAATAGTTTTCTAAGATTTTATTTCTTCGATTCGATATCTAATTAAGAAGTTTTATTTATAAAGAAGAGATATCGCCACTATAAAGAAAATAACAATACCAAATAAGCCAGGACCCCAACCAACACACACAATTTAAGGAGACGTTGTTTCTAGACCACGATAGATGGCAGGACAGGCTACAACAGACCAATCATCTAGTTAGATGGAATAAAGATCGAGTAAATGGTGATTACTTAAGAAAACCCTAGGCTCCAAAAATAAAATGATTTTCTAAGATTATATTTCTCCGATACGAATTCTTTAATAAAAAGTATTATTTATTTACAAACAATTAAACATCTAATTGCAAAAATTGTCTAATTAAAAATTACATCATGCTATTATTTGTCTTCTTTGTGTTATCGCATTTTTTGCGGGGAATACCGTGGTTAGCAGTGCGCACGTTACAAAAATAAACTCAAATACCAACCGAGGTGATATCTTGGTTTTAAAATCTTGAGGTTAAGGTTAAATAAAATAGACACGAGGTATCTGTAATAATAATTTCACAAGATAATGTAGAAGATTTTTAGCTTGCCTAAAGATGAGTTTCTTTTGCACGTTTTTAAAAACTCCATTGCGCCCGTCCAGAAATAGGCTTTACAATTTATCTATCAGTAGAACTATATATTTTTCTGGCGGCGAAGCCCCATCGTACAGTGAAAAACTGATTTAATGAAGGCTACATTTCAGAAAGTCGCCAAAAAACGCCTGTTGAGTCCCTGAACATCGATGCCGTGCGTTAAGAGCCTAAAAATTAAGTAGATTAAGGAAAGAACCGGTCCTAGAACCGATCGTTCCTTTTGCGGAAAATTTCATTTGAAATGGCATCACATCATATCGAAACTAAACACCAATCGATCGCCTTTGAAGGCAAGCCAAGTAATTACCACCATTTGTATTCCACCTAAATAGACGATTATTCTGTTATAGCCTGTCCTGCCATCTATCGTTGCGTAGAAATAACGCGATCAAAAGAGAGAGATTTGGCGACTGTTCCGCTTGAGCTACGTATAGCCGGGTCAATTATAAATATTACACCACAATTTGTTCTGAAGTCTGTAAGAGAATTCAAAAACGAACAAGAGAAGATGGTTCATTGTATACCATGATAATGGGAGCTCCCATACGTGGAGTAATGTGATAGATCAGCACTGACTTGGTATCTGCAGACTTCTTTTTATTCCCGCACTTCGAGAAAAAAAAGTTGGGTCAACTCGTTCATAGAAGCCTGTCTTCAGCATGTCTAAAAAAGGTGGTCTCCAAAGTATGATTGATTTAAGCAGTTCTTAAGTAAACATATTTTATAACAAGCAAGGACACCAACTCTCCATAGATCAAATTCTATTACTACTACAACGAGTTCAATGATAAAAGTATTGTGTGTTTGCGGTCATGCTAAGGAAGATCAGTTTAATTAGTTCTTAAGGAAAACAGTTTTATAATAAAAATCCGAATCAAAATAGTAACCAAAGCGTAACGTTGGTTCTTTTCCTCACAGGGACTATAAAAACTCTAACCAGTTGATCTATAAAGATTCAATTTATGTGGATACATGGAAAGGCTATTAAGACTTCTATCGGTCTATAGATACCTCCCTCTTCCTCCAGATAAAATTAAGCCGCAGTCCCTTGATTCTCCACGCATTAGAATAACACAATATAGGTATGACAAGGGATACCGCCACCCGGAGAAAAATTGCAACACCAAATAAGCAAAGACTCCAACCATTGTACAAAATTCAGAGAGGAATTTTTTCTAGGCAACGGTAGATGGCAGTCTTAGTACCTAGGATACTCTACAGCATATCAATGATATACATAGCTGGATTAAAAAAAAAAACAATAATTTACGATATTACCCAGAACTAATCGAGTACAATGGCGATGCTTTTTGGAAGCTCTATATTCCCAAGAGGAGAAACTCTCCATATATCAAATTCTATTATTAGAACTAAGAGTTCAATGTTTGCGATTTGGCTAAGTTTAAGTTGTTCTTAAGGAAAAATGTTTTACAATAAAATTCGAATTATTATATAGCAACCGAATGTAGGTTGTTGTTTTCTTATCAAGGGCTTTTATAAAGGCCGTCTTCAGCTGTTCTATAAAGACTCCATCCATGTGGATTATAAATACTCCTTTTAGCAGGTATATAAAGAAATTTGGCAGGTTAAAGACTCTCTACAGTTGGGCTATAGATACTCATTCCAACTGGCTTGTAAAGACCTCTTCCAGCAGGCGTATAAATACTTTCCTCATCTGGCCTACAAAGACTGACCGCCAGGTGACTTTCAGCGAAACTACCTCTATTAAAGACTCACTTCAGCCGAAGCCCTTATCCAATTACAGAGTCTCTTCAGTTCGTTTTCCTCCAGCCGATCTTTAAATCCAATTGGTGTATTCATTTTCACTATTCCGATTATCGAAATATTCAAAAGTCAAACTGGAGTTTCAATATTAATAATATTCTCCAATAGAATACTCGTACGCTTATCTAAGTATTTAAAATCCAATAAAAATTTATTCGCAACACGTCTTACTTTAAGATGTGCTAAATTGCAAATTTTAAAACTATGTTTGACATGTTTTATGATTATCGAACAAACATTGTTAAGGAAATGTCAAAATTTATGTGAATATATGGTGGTTTTTGGACAGCTGAATTTCTATAAAATATCCACTTACTTCCACCCATCGTCTATGACGACGATTTGTATTCAATTATGTTTATATTGAGTATAATGACATTTTTTATTGTTTGCTATTTGGATTATTAATTCATCGGTTCATATAATGAAATACCAAATGTTTCATTCAACTTGTATTGAAAACAAAAACACACATTTTTGTTTTATAATATTCGGAGGGGAAGCTAAATTATTTCATTAATGCAAATTCCATACGACTACTGTCTGTGTGATATTTACTTAAACTTTTCAGCGTTGAAAATTCCGAACAGCTGAATGGGTGAAGTTTATTGTACCACGGTGGATTTTTTGATTGTTTTCGAAATAACTCGTGGGAAAAGTGAAAAGGGAGTATTTTTTAGATGAGCTGCAGGGAGTCTTCTATAGGCCAAATGGAGTAAGGGTTTATAGACCAGATAGAGGAATATTTTATACTTCAGCTGAATCATTTAGAAAGGAGCTGAATGGAGTTTTTCATAGACGAGCTAAAGGGAGTCTTTCATAGACGAGCTGAAGGGAGTCTTTCATAGACGAGCGGAAGGGAGTCTTTCATAGACGAGCGGAAGGGAGTCTTTCATAGACGAGCGGAAGGGAGTCTTTTATAGACGAGCTGAAGGGAGTCTTTTATAGACGAGCTGAAGGGAGTCTTTTACAGACGAGCTGAAGGGAGTCTTTTATAGACGAGCTGAAGGGAGTCTTTTATAGACGAGCTGAAGGCAGTCTTTTATAGACGAGCTGAAAGGAGTCTTTTATAGACGTGCTGACGGGAGTATTTTATAGACGAGCTGAAGGGAGTCTTTTATAGACGAGCTGAAGGGAGTCTTTTTTATAGACGAGCTGAAGGGAGTCTTTTTTATAGACGAGCTGAAGGGAGTCTTTTTTATAGACGAGCTGAAGGGAGTCTTTTTTATAGACGAGCTGAAGGGAGTCTTTTATAGGCGAGCTGAAGGGAGTCTTTTATAGGCGAGCTGAAGGGAGTCTTTTATAGAAGATCTGAAGGGAGTATTTTATAGAAGATCTGAAGGGAGTCTTTTATAGAAGGGAGTATTTTATAGACGAGTTCTTATATACGAGGGAGTCTGAAGACGAGCTGAAAGGAGTCTTTTATAGACGTGCTGACGGGAGTATTTTATAGACGAGCTGAAGGGAGTCTTTTATAGACGAGCTGAAGGGAGTCTTTTTTATAGACGAGCTGAAGGGAGTCTTTTTTATAGACGAGCTGAAGGGAGTCTTTTTTATAGACGAGCTGAAGGGAGTATTTTTTATAGACGAGCTGAAGGGAGTCTTTTTTATAGACGAGCTGAAGGGAGTCTTTTTTATAGACGAGCTGAAGGGAGTCTTTTATAGGCGAGCTGAAGGGAGTCTTTTATAGGCGAGCTGAAGGGAGTCTTTTATAGAAGATCTGAAGGGAGTATTTTATAGAAGATCTGAAGGGAGTCTTTTATAGAAGGGAGTATTTTATAGACGAGTTCTTATATACGAGGGAGTCTGAAGTAAGTCTTCTGAAGGGAATACAATACGTCACGGTGAATTCAGTTCTTTAAATTCAATGAAACGAACTTTAAAATCCCAACCGACTTGAATAATTATTCTTATTCCGACATTCTCTCAATTATTTAATATTCATTGCAGTTAATTGGCAATATTTTAAATAGACAGTAGCAGCTACAAAAAAATCCAAAATATTCGCCAAGTTACTATTTGCCGAATTTAGTTAAGCAAACACAACAAAAACAATTACAAAAAAAATAAACTTATAAAATAAAAAAACGACTCACAATCAAAACTCTTTCACAAAAAAAAACAGACTTTCAGGTAATTATCCCGCAACAATGAAATCACAAAAATTCAAAACAAAAAATGCGAATTCATGTTGGACGTAAGACGACGCGTTAACGACAGACGGCTTTATTTGCTCTCGCTCGTGGTTGGGGTAAGGTGGTGTCAGTAGGTATCTGGCTACCGTTTTAGAGGCGGGTGGTGTCTGTCAGGCTGTCTAATAACAAAATGGACAGGCGTGTAATTATCGGACGTGCGATATTTTCAAAAACCGTTATTTAAGAATTCAAACGTCCCATTTTTTGTGCGGCTACATGTCTGAAATTAAATTTCGTAGATGGGAATTTTGTTCAGTCGTTCGTTTTTTGTTTGTCTTCGAAATAATTGAAATCTGTTTTGTTGCCTTTTCTAAATTCTATTTAGAATTAAAAAAAATAAAATCACATTCGTCATGGATCAATGATTTGTGTGTCTGGCACAAATTTGCTATTTTTTGCTGGTGTTGTTGTTTTTTTTATCATTAGAATCGAATTATTTAAGAGTCTGTATCTGCTAATGGTTTATTATTACGTTTGCAAATATTATTTAAACACCTAAATGCAAAAAAATATTTGTAATATTTAATAATAAAAAAATACAACAACAATATCAAAAAAAAAAAAGGAAAATTTTGGAGCCAAAAAACCGGGGAAACAGAGGCGAAAGATATTTTGCTCTAGACACATTAATGGGAGTCATTATAGACGAGCTGAAGGGAGTCTTTATAGACGAGCTGATGGGAGTCTTTATAGACTTCAGCTCGTCTATAAAGACTCCCATCAGGAGTCTTTTATAGACGAGCTGAAGGGAGTCTTTTATAGACGAGCTGAAGGGAGTCTTTTATAGACGAGCTGAAGGGAGTCTTTTATAGACGAGCTGAAGGGCGTCTTTTATAGACGAGCTGAAGGGCGTCTTTTATAGACGAGCTGAAGGGCGTCTTTTATAGACGAGCTGAAGGGAGTCTTTTATAGACGAGCTGAAGGGAGTCTTTTATAGACGAGCTGAAGGGAGTCTTTTATAGACGAGCTGAAGGGAGTCTTTTATAGACGAGCTGAAGGGAGTCTTTTATAGACGAGCTGAAGGGAGTCTTTTATAGACGAGCTGAAGGGAGTCTTTGTAGTAGTTGAAGAGAGTTTTTATAAACTGAAGGCTGGAAAATGTTTTTTAGCCCAGATCCAGACCAGACAGAAGGAGTATTTATAGGCCAGATTAAACAAAATTTAATCGAAGAGCTTAGGGTAGTCTTAATAAGCGGCTTGAGAAGATATTTTTAGACCAGGGTGTCTTTTTGGACCTGATGATGGGACCTTTATTGGGCCGTTGGATAGTTTTCTATAGGTATGTTGAAGGGTTTTTCTTTTTGGTAGACCAGGTTGGAGGAGTCTTTTTATAACAGATCGAGAGATTTTCTATAGATAATTTAGAGGAGTCTTCAATAGATGAGCGGAAGGGAGACTTCATTTGGCGTGCAGATTTGAGACTTAATTGAGTCTTTGTACAGGAGACTTATAGTCGATTTCGAGGGAATATTTATAGGCTGAAGGCAGTTTTTAAACCTCAGCTGAAGATTTTTTTTTGTAAACCAGCTGCATGGACGTTGTTGTACACAAGATGGATGGATTGTCTAGAGACTTGCTGTAAGGAGTTCTCTTCAAAAGATCTTGAGGGGATCTTCTATAGACAGCTCGTCTATAGAAGATCCCCTCAAGATCGTTAGCTTTTAAAGACCAGTAAGTAAGTCTCGATGCTTGGGTGAGTCTTTAATTCTCAAGCTGAAGCTGATGACCGTACTTATAGACGAAATTAATAAAATTTTTCTTAATATGAGCTGGCAGCAGATGTTTTGCATGGAATTCCACTTCATGTGTAAATATTTGCACAGAACTGTAATTTGCATAGCAGCAACGATAGGAGATTCACCCAATTCTCTTGTCATGGTTGCATTTTATAGAGAATATTGAACCCCAGCAAATTTTCTGTTCTATATAAGGTATTTAACCTACAATGAAGTGGGTTAACATTTTCTAAAATAAATAATGAAAAAAAACGTTTTCTTTTGTTCTGCGTAAATAAATGTTTGGCGCGTACACTGGTTACCTATTGACTCAGGCAGGCGGTATAATTAACTGATGGTTAAAATAATAAAACGTAAACAATTTTTTCAATTAATTTTTTTTTTCAAATTATCAATGTAATTATTTTCCAATTTTTGTTGGGCGGGGAATCACATGTGATCTAATAATCAAAACATGCTCCAAACTCTCTTTTCCCTTCTCTCGCTATCTCTCTCTGTTCGTTTTGAAAACAATATTAAATATAGAAATAAATAATTAATTAATTTATTTACGACAACAATCGTAATTAGTTACAAGCAGACACCGCCGGCTTGGCTCAATTGTGCTAATTATAATTTGTATCGAATTTGCGGAAGTTGACCCAATTTGATCGTTTGGTGTGTTAATAACGGTAACAAAAGGGAAGATTTAAAAATAAATATTGAATACAGAAAAAATACCGGCAAACTGTGAAGGTTTCCAAGATATTTTTGGGGGAAAACACACACTCACAAAGTTTATTCAACTATTGCCTTAAAAAGGTATTTAAAGAAGAATGAAGGGTAAATGCACAAGGGCCACCAACAAACCTGATCAGAACCTGGTACCCTAATGATCACTTTTGTATAATAAAAAAAATAATAATATTGGAACTGTAATAAATTTTTTAGTGTGTGTTATAAACGTTTGCCTTAAAATAAATATATATCGATCGATAAGGTAAAATTAAAACTGAAAAAAACTTCAAACCTGAACTATTGATCACATACGAACATAGGTATATCTGTGTATGGGTAGCATGTCTGTTTGTTAGCCACTGTATTTGGTTTTGGCACGCGTTGTTTGAGTTTTTTTATTTTTATTATAAAAAAACAATAATTATATATAACCACTTACTAATGAATCACTTCGACGGGCTATAATTTTCTATTCTAATACTGCATTTTAAATAATAAAAACAAATTTCCATACAATTTCAATATATTTTTTTAACAAAGAATAATTTCAATAAGACTTCAAGAGAGAAATTGAAGGAGGGTGCAGTAGGGAGTCTTTATAAAAGAAAAACTTTTTTGACGAACCGAAGGGCTTCTCTGTTAATGAGCTGTAGAAAGTCTTTATATACGAGCTGGAGTATCTTTTTATAGGCGAGTTAGAGGAAGTTTTTGTAGACGAGTTGGAGGGAGTCTTACATAGACGAGCTGACGAGTTTGGAATATTTCGATAAGACTTTGTAGACGAGCTGAAAGGGAGTCTTTATAGACTAAAAGCCGGAGAAGTTTTTTAGACCTGATGAGGGAAATATTTGTGGACCAGATAGAATGAGTCTTGCTAGAAAAGCTGACAGTAGTATTTATAAACTAGCTGGGGCTAATCTTATTATATACTAATTGAAGGTATTTTTCGTAGACTGAAGGCAGTCTTTATACTTCAGGTAGAGAAAGCTTTTTTTAAACCAGATGAAAGGAATGTTAATAGAAAACCTAAGGATAGTATTTATAAACAAGCTGAGGCTATACTTTGTAGACAAAGTGCAGGAGTATTTATGTATCTGATGAAAACAGCATTTAGACAAAAAAATTTAAGGTATTTATAAACGAACTGAAGATCGCCGTTATATATGAGATTGATGACAAACTGGAGGAGTTTTCTGTAGATGAGCTGAAGAGAATTTTTATAGAGCAGAAGAAAGTTTTTAAATACGAGTTAGAGGAAGTTTTTTTTTTTTAGTAGAGTTGAAGGGAGTTTTCCATAGACGAGCTGAAGAGTCAAAGTCTACAGAAATGCTGCATGGAATCTTGTATAGACCTGATCAAGAGACCTGATCTGAAAAAGGGAGTTTTATACAAATGAGCTAAGAGGAGGCCTAATATGTGAACAGCTGGGTTTAATCGGCAAACATGGATTCTTTTTACAAGATCTGAAGGAAATCTGTATAGAAGACATGACTAGAGTATTTGTGGGGAACATAGACGGATATGGAGGTTTCATAATAGGCTAGCTGAGGGGGTATTAGACAGGCGAAGATATTATTTATAGGCGAGCTGAATGGAGTCTTCTTTTTCGACGAGGCGTGTTTGAAGAAGTATTTTTTGAGACGAGCGGAAGAGGGTATTTTTAATGTAGTTTTGAACCAGCAGAAAGCAGGGAGACTCCTATAGTTAATCTGGTGTAATGACAGTCTTCTATAGACGACCTGAAGATAGATTTTTAAAAGAAACATTTTAACATAATCACAGAGCTATAAGCTTGGATAAATACATTGCTAATGTTTAAAATCGGATACATCGATCCACGTTTTGGTAACGGAACGCTTCAATGATTTGGTATTTTGGAAATTTGTTTCAACCGAATTTTTAATTTCATATTTTGGGTTCTAATAATCAATATTTCGTTATTTGGTGGGGTATTGGCCCAATTTTCGACCAAATTTTCATATTTTGGATTATCATTGGGTAGAGAATATCCCTAACAAAATGTATCAATATTAGTTCATACATTGGGGGTAAACCCTTAGTACTTTGGATTCGCATTGGGTATCTAATTCACCCAGCAAAAATAGCACTATCCTCCATTATTCAGTATTTATGGGAGTTTGAACACGGTTTTTGAACCGAATTAGCTGTAATTTAGTAATTGGCTTCCACAGTGGGTAGAACATATTCAAACCAAAATATCAACATTGTGTCATGATACGGGAGACCCCTTTTAATGGGTGCTTAAAAAAATTATTAAAAAAAATCAACGCCTTATGTAGGCCTTGGAAAAAAAATTTAAATTAATTTTTCATTTCACGGTGGAGGATAGAAAAAGTTCGGCCTGGACCGGGTACAAATTATTGTTGTATTATTTTCATTTTATTTATTTCCAGCTCAAAACTGCCTTAGGCGTGGATTTTCTTTTGTGTGTGTAATAACCCAAAATCAAATTCCATGAAATGGTATGGAATGTTTTGGCTGGTTACGTTTTTTGTTGTTTTTATTGTTATACCAAAGCAATTCACCCGGATCCAATTAATTAGAGGTTATTTATTAACGACAAACAAGAAAATAACGCATTGCAAATCGAATTTTTTAAATTCCATTATTGATAATTTTGTTTGCAAGTGATTTGAAATTCATTATTATTTTTTTTTAAGATTTATAAATAAGGGAATTTTATGGGTGACTAAAAACAAATCCGCAAATCGAAAACAGACATTCAAGTCTGGCAAAGAGATGAGGAACACCAACACAGCTCCCACAACTAAAATGTTTTTTTTTTTTTTTTTTTTTTTGTAATAATTACTCAATATTTTTCTCATAATTAAAAAATAGTTTATAAACAGTTTTTGTTTTTCAATATTTTCCTAGAAAAGCATTTCCGACATTTGAAATTATTGTTAGTATGGGAAAATATTTAAATATGAAAAACATTGTTTCAGAGAGCTAAACAACAACAATAATAATACAATTTATGAAAATAAAAACGTGGTTTGAAAATTTTTTTATTTAATTCCCAATTTAATTTTAGCTGAAAAACAGATTTGTCTGGGAATGCAAAATCTGTGAGGCAATGCGTCATAATATGAAGGAATTTTTTTTTTTATAATTTCATTTTTAAAACACTTATACCCTACAGAAATATACTGACATTTTTACATAGATCCCACTGTGATCAATTAATTTTATTTGAAACCTTTCCGTTGTATCGCTTCGTCACAAAATAAATTTTTTTGGTTATAATTCCATAAATTTAATTTCAAAATAAAATTTCAAATATTCATCTAACAGTCTTTGCATTAGACAAACAAAATTTATGTGGGACGGTGGTCATGGATTTTGAAAGCATATCGAGCGACGTATTCCGGTTTTACATTTTTCGAGAAATGTTTTGAGACCACTGCGAAGAAGATGAAGATAAACATGGTAGTTTTATATTTTTATTAGAGCGTTGATAATTTTGAATAATAAATTAAGATTCCAAAATACAAAAATATAAATATTTTTTGTTATGGATTAAAAAATGCAGCACAGTGGGACATTGATACAAATATTTTTTCAATGATGGATATTTAATAAAAAAATCAAACACTTGACAAGGCGTGGATTTCTTAAAAGATTTTTTCTAAGGCTAAACTATCTCTCCTGCTTGACGAAAACACTTCTTGTCCCGATAATAATATAGAAGCACAATGGCAAAAAATTGCCCATTCCCTACAAACTGCAGCAAAAGCAACACTTGGGTACCAAAAACCACCACCCAAGAAACCCATGGTACGATCAGTAGTGTCGTAATGCTACTGATGTGAAAAACCCAGCGTATAGGGCAATCCTGCAGACAGTAGCAACATGTAATGTAATGGAGAAGTATCGGGAGAAAAGGAGAGAGGAGAAACGTGTTTTCAGAAAAAATAAGAAAGAACAAGAAAAACGTGAGCGTGAGCAAATCGCGATGTACAGGTGTCAGAATGAAGTCTGGAAATTTTGCCAACGAGTAAAACACCAAACCGAAGGCTATTGTGCAGGCACATCCTCCTGCAGAGATGTAGAAGGAAACCTGCTGACAGATACAGACAGCGGATCATTTTGAAAAGCCACTGGTATCAAATAGTGACGGTGAAGGAGATACCCCAGAACCAATAAGAGATGATTGTATAGAGTGTGCCAAGTTGATGTCACAAAAGCAATTAATCGGCTCATGAACAATAAAGCAGAATGAGCCGATGGGTTACCAGCCGAACTATTCAAGACTGGTGGTCAAATGCTGGTCAGGAGCATGGATCAGCTGATTAGTACAATTTGGCTAGAGGAATGCATGCGCAATGATTTGGAACCTCAGCATCTGTGTCCCGTGCACAAAAAAAAAAAAAAAAAAAAAACAGACAAGACTATATGTGCCAACTATAGAGGAATCAGCCATCTTCCCATCGCATATAAAGTGCTATCCAGTGTGCTGTGTGAACGACTGAAGCCAATGGTCAATGACATTGTTGGACCATACTAATGCAGCTTCAGACCTGGCAAGTCCACCTTTGACCAGATTTTCACTCTGCGCCAAATCCTGGAAAAGACGGAATTAGCCTTCTTCCCATCGCATATAAGTGATATCCAGTGTGCTGTGTGAACGATTGAAGCCAATGGTCAATGAAATTATTGAACCATACCTATGCGGCTTCAGACCTGGCAAATCCACCATTGACCAGATTTTCACTTTTCGCCAAATCCTGGAAAAGACCCACGAAAAACACATCGACACATATCACTTATTCGTCGATTATAAAGCCGCATTCGACAACCCTATCCGTTGAGAGGTGTTTAAAGTCATGCCTATGTTCGGTATTCCTACAAAATTAATACGGCTATGCAGGATAACTGTAAGTGGCACAAGGTCAGCAGTTAAAGTTGGAAAAAAATTCTCGAAGTCCTTCAATACCGAACGAGGATTCAGACATGGTGACAGTTTGTAGTGTGATCATTTTAACATCCTGCTCGAAAAGGTCATACGAGACGCAAAGGTAAACAGAAATGGCACTCTGTATACCAAAAAACACATGTTACTCGCCTACGCCGATGACATCGATATAATGGGTCGAACATTGCGAGCGATAACAGCCACCTTTGAACAAATTGAGAAGGAGTCTGTCAAAGTGGGTCTCGCAGTAAACGTCGAGAAGACCAAACTGATGGTATCAAGGCGCAAGACGTCCAGTAGACTTGGGTCAACTGTGGAACTTGAGAACTACAGTTTCGAGGTAGATAAAGGTTCCTTATATACCTTGGTACCGACATAAACAAAACGAATGACATCAGTTTTGAAATTCGGTGAAAGATTGTGATGGCCAACAGATGTTACTATGGTCTAAGTAAGCAGTTTAGAAGCAAGGCCACCTCCCGCCAGACCAAACTCACACTCTACAAGACGCTGATACTACCCGTGCTGTTATATGGATCTGAAGCTTGGATACTTACGCAAGCAGATTGGAGTGTCTAAGAGAAAAATTCTCCGAAAGATCTATGGGCCGATCTGCGTTGACGGTGAATATCGCCGTCGGATGAACCATGACTTGAACAAACTATTCTCGGACATCGAAATTGTTAGACGTATTGAGCTGCGAACCAGCTGATTATTCACGCAGAAGGGGAAGGCCACGAATAAGATAGAAAGACCAAGTGGAAGACAACATTGCCGAAAATGGTCTTTCAAATTGGAAAACACTGCGCAAACTGACCGACGCGCCTGGAAATCTTTTTTAAGCTCGACTTATGGAACGAAAGCTCTGTCACAAGCCAGCTAAGCAAAAAATATTTTTAAAAAATCCACGCCTATATTTAGAGCTTTGAAAAATATTTTTAAAGATCTATGTTTGAGGCCTGAAAACTTATTTTTAAACCAGTGAGCGGAGCAGTATAGTCGGACGAGGCCGACCATATGATACCCTACACAACTTCCACGAAAATCTAACTTTCTGTTGTTATATATTCTGAACTTTTGGCTATATTTCGCGATATTCGCACCCTCTTGACCGACTAGATGTCAACAAATAGTTCTAATATTCAGAAGACGAGGGGTGTACTTGTCCAGATTTTCTTTACCGTGGATTATGATGTGATGTTGGACTTTCATCATATAGTTCGACTCGAAAAAAACACACAAAAAATTAAGTTTTCGGTCCACTTTATCCCAAAATTATTATCTAATCATCGCTGAAAATTATAGGCGTTGTCCTTGACCATAACTGTA